>NC_090271.1:16975000-17270000 GCF_040414725.1 Anabrus simplex | reverse complement strand
TTCAAGATGAATCAGGACACGCCCTATTGATTTTATTCGTTAAACACAAGATGAAGAAGAAATACGGGATTGGTTGGAAATTAACTAAAAAAATTAGGGATTGGTTAGATTCAAAACTGGCGGAAATAAAAGGAAGAAACCCAAAAATAAATTAACATAATTCAGTTACAAAAACCTAGAAATACAAAACTTTTTAAAATCATAAGTTCTTTCAATTCGCAACAGGGTGCATGATCATTACTTTTTAGTGGTGTCATCTGTGGAAGAATGTCCAAACTTCTTGATGAATGTCAAACAAAACAAGTAGAAATTCAAGCAGGTTAGGAAACTGCACAATAACAAAATTACATAATATTTATGTGGTGACATCTTCTGAGTAAATTTCTAAGTTGGTGTAGTTTCAGTTTCACTGTTTTACCAATAGAGGAGTTCATTTAGGCGCTGAATTTGAATGCGCGGCGTTGGGGTGTACCTCTCGCTACACTAATAATAATAATAATAATAATAATAATAATAATAATAATAATAATAAGAAGAAGAAGAAGAAGAAGAAGAAGAATACACAACAGGTAGAAGAAAGTTATAATGAATATACAATTTGAAATGTATTTTATTCACGAATGCAACTGCGCAGATTTTCATTATTTTCGTTATCCGAAACGTATATGAGGTTTATTTTCTCTCGTTGTTATGTGTGGAAGCAAAACGAAAAGATACATTACTATAATTCAGTTAAAATGGTGTTATGCGTTATATTTCTTTTTGTTTTAAAATTACACTTTGAGGATTTTGTACCCTTAAGTGTAGTGAAAGCGGACAGACGGAACGAGTAAGTGTATCCCGCTTGCAATGGCGCCATTAATTTCAGTTAAGAGAACACATGTGGTAGTTTTCTCACGTGGAGGCAATTATAGTGACATACTTCAGCAAGCCATTGAGTGGAGAAGTAGTGCCTACAGCATACCAATGTGCAGCTTCCTACAACGGGTCGACACACACACTGCGTTGCAATTCTAGCCTTTTGATTTATTTGGTTATGTCCAACCGGATTGGAATCCACGTACATATCAATACTACTACTACTACTACTGCTAACACTATATTATATTCGTTTACGGCCATTTGCGACCACGTTAAGCAACAATCACTGGAAGCCTCTTTTGCAGCCCAAAAATCATTGCATTTTTTCTCTGGCAACTTGACTTCTTTTCTCTGCCCATCCTCTATTCATTTCCTGTTCATCATGGAAGCCTCTGGAGCTGTCGATCACTTTTTTCGCTTACGGATGTCTTCCAGATTTAATCCAGACTGCTCAGGATCCTTGAACCATTTGTGGGAAATTTTACTCTACTGTCAAGTGTTTTAAAAGTCTGTTTTGACAACCTCTTCTCGTCCACTCTAAACAGTTGTACAAAACTTGAGTATTTTTTATTTTTTATTCATTAACTCAGTAAGTCTTTCACTTTCTTGGTCTATTTTTCCCCTTCTCCGTAACCTGTACTGACCATCAACGTTATCCAAGGGAGGATCTTCCTCTCAAATTTCTTGGCTTCTCTTTGTCCTGACACTCCTGTCACTGGGACGCATTCACTAGGATACAGACACTCTGTTTTGATTGCTGTATTGCAGTGTCTTAGTTTATCGGTCAGGAATCTGTGAAGAAATTGAAGCTTATGGCCACCACAATGAGACACGAGATATATACCGTAAAGTAAACCAGCTGTCAAATAAATACAAACCTCGTGTGTGGTCCATAGAAGATTCTAATGGTCATAGCATACAGGATTTGGAAATTGTATTGAATAGATTGAAGCACTACTGTGAGGAATTGTATAAAGAAGAGACAGTACAGCCGATGATTGAATGGCGAGATTTAGAACAACAACCAGGAATCTTACTTCAGGAAAGAAAAAGGGCAATAACATCTTTGCGACCGCATAAAGCACCGGGTTCTGGCAACATAACAGCTGAACTACTGAGACGAGCGATGTTGGTGCTCAAATTATAATAGATATTTTCAATAAAATATGGAGAAGTGACGAATTGCCAGCTGACTGGGTTACATCCATCTTCATGCCCTTGCATAAAAAGGGCTCAACAATGAAATGCGATAACTATAGGACTTTATCGTTAATCTAGCATGCTAGCAAGATCATGTTGCATATCTTGAAAGACAGACTCAAAAATTACATTAGATCACAAATTTCCTCCCGAACAAGCTGGTTTTGTCAAAGGAAAAGGCACAAAGAGAACAGCTGTTGAACATCCTACAACTAATGGAAAAGAGCCGAGAATTCCAGCTTCCTATGATCATTTGCCTTCTGGACCATAGGAAAGCCTTTGGCTGTGGTTATTGGAGGAAACTTTCGCAAGTGTTCTTAGAAACGAGAGTTCCAAAACATCTCATCTGGTT
The DNA here is from genome assembly GCF_040414725.1 of Anabrus simplex. Classification (NCBI taxonomy): domain Eukaryota; kingdom Metazoa; phylum Arthropoda; class Insecta; order Orthoptera; family Tettigoniidae; genus Anabrus; species Anabrus simplex. The sequence goes on along the minus strand of NC_090271.1, from coordinate 17,267,587 downwards.
GATAAATAATCTACATGAGCCTAACACAGCAGTTGTCAGGATAAATGGCAAGATGTCTGAAATCTTCAAGACACAAAGGGGCGTTCGCCAAGACTGTATATTGCCACCCCAGCTTGTTAATATTTATGGCGAGTACATCATGAGAACTGCATTGGCTGGATGGACTGGTGGATTTGCTATTGGTGGCAGAAAGATATCGAATCTCCGATATGCAGATGCCAGTATATTGATTGCCAAGAATGTGGTAGAAATGACATAGCTTTTAGACAGTGTCAGAACTGAGAGCATCAGTTTGTGTTTGCAGATCAACATGCAAAAGACAAAAAATATGGTAGTTGATACGCCTGGCAAGCTGAACGAACTCAGTGCTTTGAGAGAATTGAAAATGGTTTCAAAAATGTTGTACCTGGGTGTCATTATAACTAGCAACAACAGCTGTGAAGTAGAGATCAGGAGAATGATTGCCATGTCCAAGAATATCATGTCTCAGTTATCTCATATTTGGAAGGATCGCTCCATTTCTGTAAAGCAAAAGTTGAGACTAGTACAGACACTGGTATTCTCTCTCTTCCTCTATGGTGCTTAAACGTGGACTACAAGAGCTTCATATTAGAATAAGATCGACTCATTCGAGATGTGGTGCTGGAGAAGAATGCCTCGCATTCTTTGGACAGCGTTTCGAGCCAACGAATCCATCCTAAAGGACCTGAACATCAGTACCAGGTTATCGGCAAAATGTCAACAGAGGATTCTCCAATTCTTTGGTCGTATTATGCGTCCTGGAGAAGGAAGCCTTGAAAAGCACATAATCTGGGGAAAAGTGCCTTGAAAGCGGAAGCGTGGGCGAGCACCTATACGCTGGACAGATGGCACAAAACAAGCAACAAAGACATCGTTCATACAATCTACCAGTATAGCAGAAGGATGGAAACGGGTACAAAAAAATATCTTCGGAGATCACGATCCTCAGGACTGAGGGATCGATACAGACAGTTTATCTCGCCTTGAGATGGCCCTCCTCTTGTACAAAGCATGTGTCCTACGAAATGAGTCTTCTCTCGCCTGGTGTAGTTGGCTTCTCTCTCACTAGTTTTCATCTGTACTATTTCCCCGTGGCACTTGAAGCTGTCAACTCATTCTATCTTACCGTTCTCTGTCTTCAAGTGATGAGAGGCTGTTTTTATGTTGGCCATATATTTGGTTTCTTCGAGGAAATTTGGAGTCCTGCTTTATCTGTTTCCTGCTTTAGTATATTTATCTGCTCTACAGCTGTGTCAGTGTTTCTAGACAGGATCACGACGTCATCTGCGAATGCAAGGCAGTTGATTTTGATGCCATTTTTTATCCTACCATATATACTTGGGTGAGCAGTCCTTTCTTGTCCATTTCCTTATCCCATTCGCGTTTATCTTATACAAAATACAGTTGAGGAGAACCAGAGATAGCTCATCAAATTGTCTGATCCCTGTTTTAATTTCAAATTTCTTCGAGAGCTCCCCAATGAATTTTAATTTTGCACGTGTGTCTGTTAGTATCTCTTAATATTAATTGTTACCGCAATATCGTGGATCGCAGAGGGAAAGGAAGCGCAGGGGCTGAATAGGCAGAGAAAGCACATAACTAAAATGTCGGGAAGTTAATATTTTCTTACTCTTTTCCACTTCACATTATAATTACATGTAACAGGAAGGACCCATGCCTCAGAATCAATAATACAATCAGGAAATAGTATCAAAGTACTTCGAAACACACCCTAAAAGGGGCCCAACGAAACACTGAACATTGCACTTAAATTCATATAAATATTTACATAATGGAATCTACAAGACTGAGGGCAAAGTCCAGAGTGTAAGCCGCTCTGCACAATAGAAACAGAGGCAAAGCTCAATATATTCCGGGCTATCTAGGCTCATAATTTTACCAAAGGGTGACAATCCAGTACCAAAGCATGAACAGGGTACACTTGTTATTCATGCCGAAAATAAATACGGATCAAAATATCCAATGAAGCAGGAGCAGAAGGCACCCACTACTCTTGGAATAAAACAGGGGAAAAAACAATCAATAAGCGAAAGCCGGAGGCTACGACAGCACTCCTTACAAAAGTAGAAAAAGCCTAGGTGGGAAAATCCCGTAGAATCTGTGGCTAATCCCTACTACCGAGTGACCTAAGAAAGCCAAAATAATGAGGGGAAACAAAATTAAAAGAACATTTTAGTTACCCGAAATTCAAACTGAATAGAGGTGAACGAGGGTACCGCACTCGTGCCTCCGAGAAATTGTAATAACCCATCAGCGTATAATCCGAAGTCGTAGCTAACTTTAAACAAGCCAAAAAGGAAGTCCAAACTTAGAACATATTCCAAAAATATAATTTAATAATAAAGTTCCTAGACATTTTCATAACTCCAAGTTCTAAGACATCTTTGCCAATTACAATGGACAGGAAGCTTCCCAAAGCTAAAGTCCAAATTATCCAGTTCCAAATCGCCGAGTTTTGTCACTCGCTACAAGCCGCACTGCCTCCAAACACGAGACTCACTCTCTACCGAAAAGGCTCGCCTTGTAAAGGGCACAGTAGGAAAGATCGAGGCTAAAATGACGTAATCCTCAAGGCTGATTGGTCACTTCCTTATAAGGAAAGGGGCGGAGATACGATGTCACTACTTACAGTATTACCAATATAAGCTTACATAATAAACTTCTTCACGTGGGAGAGACCCCTGTTATCCTAACACAAAGTACTGTACATCCACAGGCAGGGCACTCCCTTGGCCAAAGTGGGACTTTCTTCATAAAAGTACATTAACTTGCCGTAAAGGGCACAACAGTGGAATTTTTGGTATTTGCTTTACGGCGCACCGACACAGGTAAGTCTTATCGCGATGATGGGACAGGGAAGGGTTAGAAGTGGGAAGGAATCGGCCGTGACCTTTATTAAGATACAGCCCCGACATTTGCCTGGTGTGAAAATGGGAAACCACGGAAAACCATCTTCAGGGCTGCCGACAGTGGGGTTCGAACTTACTATCTCCCGAGTACTAGATACTGGCCGCACTTAAGCGACTGCAGCTATCGAGCTCGGTAACAGTGGATTTAACGGACAAATTAAACTTGTGGAGAGCCCAAACATCCGGCACAATAAGAATGTAAAAAAGAAAAAACAACTCTTTTTTGTCCTTTTTCATCCTCAACCCAACGGAGCGTTGTTTATTTTTCCGTAGCGTAACCGTTAACGCTAATAGCTGCAGTCCTTGGAAGGCTCGGGGTTCGATTTCTGTGGGGTTTACTGAACGAACCCCGTACAACATTTTGGCTGAAATGAGTAACATCACCGAAGAAACATTACAGTTAGCCAGTAGCAAAATGCAACGACGGATAACCTTGTTGAAAACACATTTCAATACCTCCTCTAGCAAACATCTGAGGTGACTTGAGAAAATTCCATTGCTATGTTTTATATTACAGCTCAATTTGTGGGGTCGGTTCTGCACGAATCGCCCTGTGTTAATATGGATATGTTTTGTGGATGGAATTGGCGTTGTTAATTTAGCGGAGACAATTTTGTGCTGACTGAAATCTAACGCCGTGGTAATGAGCCATCATCACGTTAGCCTATTACTTAGCGCCAGAACACATGATGTTCATGATGGTTAAGGTGTCAAGTATAAATTGTCTGACATAGTGAATAGCCCGTTCGAGTCCCGAAGGTCGAAAAAAATTCACCGTCAGAATGATGGCCGGCAGGATAGGATGTACAATTTCTAATCACTAGATTGAATGCCTAAAGCCTGGATTAAATTCCAAACCTCTTCACAGTGCTCATATGGAGTGTGGGATATGATTCTCTTGATGGTGATTCGACCGCTGGGTGGAGACGTAAAGTTCTGAGCAGACCCCTTGGTGTTCAGTAAGTAAAGGAAAGGAGTAAGCTACGCGACGGCATCGGGTTTCACCCTTTCCCTACCAGGCGCGCAAGTCACTCATGGGAGTCAAATGGAAAGACCTTCTCCGGCATTAAACGTCATACGATAAATACATTTTTATTACTAAGCAAGAGTGTGGATGGCCGGGAGATTCAGGCGCGATAAAGCTGAAATGAGGGATTTAGGAGTTGGGTAAGTAATGCACGGAAATTAGGAGATAAAAGGGGTTTGACCTATTGGCTAATCATATTTATTCTTGTTTCCTTTCTCCTTTATTCTGTAAATTTTTATCGTTATTCAAAGTTTGTCTATTTGCATTATTTATGTACTAGGTTTCCCATTGATTTTGTGGAATGTTTTTGAATGATGGGTAAATCGTTTGCCCGAACTCTGCCTTCTATTTAAACGAGTTTACACTGTCTTTATCCAGGCCGTCACACATGGTAATGTTGCCGAAGAACGGATAACTTTTATCATAACACGTACAGAGTGAATATTTATGGCCATACAACTGAGTGCTACATTAGCTACAATTTTGTTTGGAGTAGATCTTGAAGGTGGAGCTATCCTGTGACATGACATGGGATTGTTGTATGCTGCATCAGCTGCCGTATTTTTGGACGTAGATTTTCAAAGTTGGTGCTGTCTTGTGAGATGACATGGGAATGTTGTGTGCTGGATCAGCTGCCGTATTGTTGGACGTATATTTTCAATGGTGGTGCTATCTTGTGACATGACATGGGAATGCTGTGTGCTGGATCAGCTGCCGTATTGTTGGACGTAGATTTTCAATGGTGGTGCTATCTTGTGACATGACATGGGAATGTTGTGTGCTGGATCAGCTGCCGTATTATTGGACGTAGATTTTTAATGGTAGTGCTATCTTGTAACATGACATGGGAATGTTGTGTGCTGGATCAGCTGCCGTATTGTTGGACGTAGATTTTCAATGGTGGTGCTATCTTGTGACATGACATGGGAATGTTGTGTGCTGGATCAGCTGCCGTATTGTTGGACGTATATTTTCAATGGTGGTGCTATCTTGTGACATGACATGGGAATGTTGTGTGCTGGATCAGCTGTCATATAGATGAACGTACATCATGATGCCACATATTTATTTCCATTCATTGAAAGTCTTTATCTGTCGTGCACGTCGTAAGAGGCTACCAGGAGGGGAATAACTAAAAGATCTCTACTCGCTCTCTCAGTGATTCTACGCTTTTCCGTTTAGCTGAGAAATATACATATCCAGGGTGCGCGAGCAAAATCTCATATCCCACAATCTTTTTCCTATCCATTATTTTCCTTAAGACTGCTCACAGCCGCACATAATATGTAGTCTATCAGAACAATGCCCGTTGAGTTCCTTTTCCTATAGATGAAGTATGTACACACTCCTACACTGTAACGCATTTAAGGTTCATTTTCCGTTATATATTAGCACAAGGAAATGAAGACAACGAACAATCTTCTGATGGACTGCATATCCATGTGTGGATGGGAGGCGAGACCAGTCTTAAGGAAAATAATGGCTAGGAAGAGTGGTATGGGATAAAAGGTACTGCTCACGCACCGTGGATATTTTTTTCTAGTGGCTTTACGTCGCACAGACACAGATAGGTCTTATGGCGACGATGGGATAGGAAAGGCCTACGAGTTGGAAGGAAGTGGCCTTGGCCTTAATTAAGGTACAGCCCCAGCATTTGCCTGGTGTAAAAATGGGAAACTACCGAGCTCGATAGCTGCAGTAGCTTAAGTGCTGCCAATATCCAGTATTCGAGAGAGAGTAGGTTCGAACTCCACTGTCGGCAGCCCTGAAAATGGTTTTCCGTGGTTTCCCATTTACACACCAGGCAAATGCTGGGGCTGTACCTTAATTAAGGCCACGGCCGCTTCCTTCCCACTCCTAGCCCTTCCTTGTCCCATCGTCACCATAGGACCTATCTGTGTCCGTGCGACTTGAAGCAACTAGCAAAAAAAATGGGAAACCACGGGAAACCATCTTCAGGGCTGCCGACAGTGTGATTCGAACCCACTATCTCCCGGATGCAAGCTCACAGGCGCGCTCCCCTAATCGCGCGGCCAACTCGCCCGGTATATTATTAGTATTATTACTTTTATTATTGAAAATATCCACAGCCTGCTCCCAGTCATTCGATTAGATCAGAATGGAATGAATGAAGCCCTCATCTAGCGATGGTATATGAAAGGGCTAGGAATGGTAAGGAAGCGGTTTTAACATTTGCCTGATGTGAAAATGGAAGACCACGGAAAACCATCTTCAGGGAGTGCTGACAATGGAGGTTCGAAACCACTATTTCCCGAAAATGGTTAATGACTGACAGACGAAGTGAAATGATAGTGGAGAGTGCTGCTATTATGAAAGATACCCGGAGTACCCGGAGAAAAACCTGTCCCGCTTCCGCTTATTCCAGCACAAATCTCACATGGAGTGACCGGAATTTGAACCACGGAACCCAGTGGTGAGAGGGAATGGTCCGACTCGTTGGCTGAATGGTAGGCGTACTGCCCTTCGGTTCAGAGGGTCCCGGGTTCGATCCCGGCCGGGTTGGATATTTTAACCTTTATCGGTTAATTCCAGTGGCCCGGGGACTGGGTGTTTGTGCTGTCCCCAACATCCCTGCAACTCACACACCGCACATAACACTATCCTCCACCACATTAACACCCAGTTACCTACATATGGCAGATGCCGTCCACCCTCATCGGAGGGTCTGCCGCTAGAAATAGCCACACGAAATTATTATTATTATTATTATTATTATTATTATTATTATTATTATTATTATTATTATTATTATTATTATTTTGTGTTCTTGGCTATCAAATACAAGATGGGCCGTAGGAGTAAAACTAGAAAATAATACGTGCATGATCACAAGAGTGTAAAAGGAAAAGTGACAACAACGCAATCTGGTAACTCTGTATGTGATGCCAAGCTGGATCCCTCGACGTATCGCTTGTTAAGGACTATAGTGAAGAACGTTATTGACTCTTACCGGGAAGTCCGAAGCATGCATGTCACTCGATTATTTCAAAACATATTTCATTTCCAACATTATTCTTATTTTTCTAGGCTTTGTCCCAGCTATCTGTTGTCGCCACTGATGCGTATTGAGGCCAGTTATAGGGTCGGATGCCCTTCTTCACGAATATCCTATGTAGAGGGATGTAGTGCGATGCAGGTGAGGACGACACGGGCGAGTAATTGAAATTAACCAAAAGCGGTGTCCGGCTCCAAGGCTGAATGGTTAGCGCGCTGGCCTTTGGTTACAGGGGTCCCGGGTTCGATTCCCGACAGGGTCGGGAATTTTAACCATAGTTGGTTTATTTCGCTGTCACAGGGACTGGGTGTATGTGTCGTTTTCATCATCATTTCATCCTCATCACGACACGCAAGTCGCCTACGGGAGTCAAATCGATAGACCTGCATCTGGCGACCCGAACTTGTCCTCGGACACTCCCGGCACTAAAAGCCATACACCATTTCATTTTTACCAAAAGGGGTTAACAGTACTTGCCCGATGAGCAGTGTTGCCAGGTCTACAAATAAAACATAGGTAGATTGTGCGTAAAAAAATCGAGAGTTTTAAGGAAAATTCTGGTAGTTTCTCGAGCACTGAAATGTTATGACATAAGTAAATTAAGGAATGCAATAGTTATTATTTCACTGACCCGTACTGTGTGGCCACTCTGTTCTTCTCCTTCTCTTCCTCCCCAATCTTCCTGTATATGAAGTTATTCATCAGACGTAGACACTGTTTGCCAATTTTGAAGTCGTAGCGTGATGCAGATTTTGTAGGGTCGGTGACTTCCCTTCGAATGATACAGGCAAGCGTGAGTTTTGAGTTCAATAAGAGGAGAGATACTCAAATGAATGCGGGCAAGTACCTAAGGAGAGGTGGTGGTGGTGATTATTGTTTAAAGAGGAGGTACAACTAGGCAACCATCCAATATTAACACTAACCAGAGAGAAAATAATGGAAGGGATCCGACACTTCCAAAAATGGAGGTATCGGCCAAAGGAGGACAAAAATGAAAGACGTCTTAGGCCTCGAGTGCTCTAATACCATCTGGAAAAGAACAAGAGTTGACCAAGGGAGGTCGGTTAGGAGGAGCCTGCCACAAGTAAGTGGAAGTAATGCCGGGACCCCGTAGTCACCAACCCACACTCTAAGGGTTAGATGAACTGGGGCCCTTCTTAGTCGCCTCTTACGACAGGCAGGGGACATCGCGTGTGTTATTCTACCGCTCCCACCTACAGAGGGACAACTAAATGTTATCGATAAAACATCACGCAGTGAGACGAGGCACAAATATTTGGATTAGCAGAAAAATCGGGAGATTGTTGTTTTTTCTGGTTTTCTGGTGTGTAGCAGAAAGATCGAGAGACCTGGCAACACTCGAGGTGAGGGAACGTCTTCATGCGGTATTTCACATTTCAGACCATGTGTAGCAAGAGGAGATAACATTCGCATATTGTTTGTTTGTAATGAGTGTAACAGCGCAGTAGCTGTTAATGTTGAGTAGTAGAGCAAGTGTTTGGCAGATACAATCATTACCGTACTAGTTTAAATAGCGGTGTAACTTCTTCATTCCCCTGCTTAGTGTTTATCTGCGTAGTTGAAAGCTAAAATTCACAGTCAGATAAGTAAGGTAATTGCAGAGTTTCTTTACAAAGTAACGTGAATCCAAAATTGATGATTTTTTTATTTTCTGCTTTCATGAAATATTTTATATGTTCTCTCATCGTATAGCGGAAGTCTCAATGTGCCTTCTTAATAGAGATCTTGTAACTACGCTTATTTGCAAAGTGACGTAAATCCAACGTGCCTGCATTTCCATCCGTTTTGACTAGTCTGCTGGCTCTCTGGACGTCACGTGATACAACGCAGAACCATGGCCGATTACAACAGGTAGAGGAATAGTAGATCGCGTATTTGGAAGGGTTGAAAATAAATTAGGAGAAGATGATATGTGAGATAGGATAAACTGGAAAAGACTTGCCAGAAACATCGACCCCGCTGGAAGTGGGATAAGATGAAGAAGCACAAGAAGAAGACAAGAAGCTGCGGAAAGTTGAAACTGTCATTTTTGACTTCTGATTACAATAACACTGTTCAAGAGAAGATGTCACTGCAAACGTGCTTGGTACAGACAGGTATCACGACACTTGGAAAACCTTAGATATGGAACATAGCAAAGCAAAACCGGATTTTAATATCTCGTAGTTGAAATATATTTATGTAAGTGCAAACCAAGTATTATGTAAATCCATATTTTTAGGGCTGCCAGAATGTGTTCACAGATTCAAGAAGACGGGTAGATAATGGTCATCTCTTTGAAGTCCAGACAAGAACAGTTAGACCACCCAGTGAACCAGGAGAAGATATGACATAAAAATGCTTCCAAATTAATTTTAAGTTGTAGTGGTTGGGTAGGGTTAGCATGCCTCCCTCTTATGTAGAGCCGCGGGTTCGATTTCCGGCGAGGTCAGGGATTTTTACCTGGATCTGAGGGTTGGTTCAAGATCCACTCAGCCTACACAATTGAGGAGTTATCTGACGGTGAGATAGAGGCCCCGGTCTAGAGGGCCAAGATTAACGGCCGTGAGGGTTCGTCGTGCTGACCACACGATACCTAGTAATCTGCAGGCCTTCGAACTGAGGCAGCGATCGCTTGGTGGGCCATGACCCTGCGAGGCTGTTGCGCCATATTTTTCTTTTAGAGAATTTAAATTTTGAACGGCTAGAAGTTAGGGCCTCCTTGACCGAATTTAAATATTTCACAAGACCAGAAGGGTTTTAACAACAAAAATGTGTGCACTAGGAAATTCTGTTCGTCACTTGGTATATGCTCCGTTCACAGACACCTGTTGGCTGTCCCTGACTTCTACAAGCGAAGCAGTAGGAGAAGAGAATGGATTTTGTCTACAAGCAAATTAGCTAAGGTGTCGTTACCTATTATTGTCTTTTATTATTTTCATGTAGACTATTTGATCATCCTAGTGTAATCTTCATCGGCATCATGATAATCATCACCATAAAAGTACGAACTATGTACTTATACTAACTTCGTTCAATGCTTTTCAGATGCAGCTCTTGAGTTTTTTAGTTGGCGGTTATCGCACTTTGTTAGATCCGTGCATCCTTAAAACACCGAAAATGCAGAATCTCTACATACTCTTAAAATATCGACAAAAATATATTCTTTTCTCCACAAGACCGCAGAGTTTAGGATTTTTTTCAGGTAGTAGTTGAAGAAACATTCACAGATATATTGCCTTTCCCTATATTTAATGCGGATGATTGAAAAAGACTAATTTACGAATGCAAAAACCCGGAAAGAGGGTCCTGTATTTGGTGTGACATGTGGTAAATTTAATACCATACTTGCCATGACTTTTCACAATAAACATCAAAATGTGGATTGTTAGAAATAACTCTTATAGATTTCTGACGGAACATATTTCTCTACACAAAATCGGAACAGTTCCGATTTCTCGTCAGTTAACCAGGCCGCATGGTGTTTTAAAAGGAAATAAACATACTCCTACAAAAGTGAGATAAAAGAGATCAATCCTTAACTCGAGCTAGCCCGAGGTGTGATAGGGCTGATTTATGTCACTGTGAACTTTGACAGATCTCTCGCCATTCAATCAAACTGGACTACCCCCATTATTAATCGGTTCACCAATGCATCTCGCACCTTGCGCGAGCGCCCCAATGACGTAGCGATAACCGTTGTCTGATTGCAAAACATAAATCACGGGCTTGACAAAGCTTGGCAGCAGAATGCGGTGACCAGTCCGTACTTACTGTGTACGGCTGCATCCCAAGGCTCACAGAACCGGGAACAAAACACGTCAGCATTGGACAATAGTACTGAGTTCCCACCTTCAGCCGCCAATGGCGGGACATGTTCTGCTGTAGATACTGCAGGTGTGTGGTATAAAACACACAAGATATAACACAAAGTAGTTTCTATTTAACCTACAGGCAGGGTTGTTAATGTCCTTTTCTTGTTGCATGTTTTCACGTAGATTAGTCGTAGTTTACTGGTGGTGGCGATGATTATTGTTTTAAGAGGAAGTACAACTGAACCACCTTCCTCTATTAAAGCTAACCAGAGGAAAAACAGAACAGGTCCTATCCCTCGAAGGATGAAGGCTGCGGAAACGAAAGAAACTCTGAGCCTTACAATCTTAAAACATTCGGTTTAGGAAAGAAATCTAAGTTGACCAGCAGAGGTCGGGATGTATAGAGAGTAAAAATCTTCGGTTGGAAAACGAGTTGTTTACGCACATGTAAAATATCTAGGGCCTCTTAATATAAAATATACGAGGGCTTTAAATAAAAGAGTGGTGACGTAGTCCAAACACTCGCAGGAGATCGAGCATGGGAGCTGTCAGATGGCGTTGTAGTGTGAATTTGACGGGCATCCAGTTGGGAGTGTTGTTGCTGTGTGGCGTTGAAGTGAAGGGTGTCAATTTCACCGCTCTGAAGCGCGATTTCAAACGTTCAAGCGTTCGTGGATTAGAAGCGATGTTGCCCGTAGCTAAAACGCATCAGAATATTGTCGGAGATTACGTGAAGCGTGTGACGCGAATGCATTTCCGTATGGGATGGTTGCACGATGTATCAAGGCATTTCGTCCGGGTCGGAATAAGACTGTGGATTTGCACCGCACAGGTCGGCTGTCCATTCTTCAAGATCAGATTGACATCGTGAATGGTCTCGTCTCTGTACACCATCGCTTCACTGTGCGGGAATTACACTAGCCAACATGATTTTACGGTAACATAGAAAATGTGTAATTCTTATGGAAATCGCTGCCCTGATTCCGTAAATGTTGCTATTTTCTTCCTATCACTTCCAGTTTTGACGCAATTCGGTGTTTTAGTATCTGCATGAATTCGTAAGATGTAATGTTGAAAGATGTTCTCGCGCAGCGTTTTTTAGAATACAATTATGTGATTTGATTTGTTATTGTTTGCATTTTATTATAGGTTTATTGCTGTCTACATTTTCATTTTGTAGCTGGGGATTTCCTGGTAAATTCATAACAAACTCCCCCAGATACGCAATAGACCGTGAGGTATGTAGGATTGAAGATAATACAGTTGAGAGTTTGTCTTTCATCTTAGACCACTTGAATAAACAGACGTGTTAAAAGTCCCAGCCCTTATGCAATGTTTATGATGGACTGATAAAGCAGTTTTCTTTCAAAGATAACAGTCCGAAAGTATTATACTAAGGAAGATGAACTTGTATTTTGTACGGATGTTTCAAATCTTCTACGTCGATTGAGAGAGAAAGTGTATGATCCTAGTAACTGGCGTGTTTTTATTGACTCTTTCAAAATAAGTTTAAAGGCTGTTTTGCTTCATAATTCAAATGTTATTGCATCCGTCCACTTGCACACTACACAAAAATGTCTGAAACATACGAGACCTTAAAGTTGGTGCTTGAAAAAATTAAATATTATGAGCATGCGTGGCAAATTTGCGGTGATTTCATCAGTGGATTGTTGCTGGGACCACAAAAAGGCTATACAAAATTTCCCTGTTTCCTATGCGAATGCGATAGCAGGGCACGGGATAAACATTGGGATACAGTGAATTGGACAGAAAGGAAACAACTACAACCAGAATCCAAAAATGTCTTGAATGTAAGTCTTATTGGCCGTGAAAATATTCTACTTCCACCCTTGCACATCAAATTTGGATTGGTGAAACTGTATGTCAAGGCATTAGATAAAAGTAGCCTATGCTTCCAAAAATTATCCACTAAATTTCCATCATTATTAGATGCAAAAGTCAAAGAAGGCGTATTTGATGGACCACAGATTCGTAACCACATGAAGGATAACATTTTCACAGACACGATGACCAAAATTGAGAAAGAGGCATGGAACGCATTCAAAGATGTAGTGACTAAATTCCTTGGCAACATTAAGGACCCTCAATACAAAGAAATTGTAAGGAAAATGTTGGATAAAGTTTAAGGAACTCGGTTATAATATGAGCCTTAAGCTTCATTTGTTAGCTTCGCATCTGAATTATTTCCCTCTAAATTTAGGAGCTGTCAGTGAAGAACAAGCTGAAAGGTTTCACCAGGATCTCAAAGATGCAGAACGACGCTATCAGGGACGTTGGGATGTGAATATGATGGCCGATTACTGTTGGTCGATTGCACGAGACGACCCTTCTAGAGATCATTCAAGAACTTCAAAAACCGGGAAATTCCACGGAAAACGGGAAAAGACGGAGGCGTGAATCTAACCTGCACATAATGTAAGTAACAAAACTATGTATGTTTAACCATGTAATTTTTATTCAAGGTACGGTTATATTAATTTAAAAACAACTGTGCTGTCGAAACTAAATAGGAGCTTTATGATTCAGTTTCACGAATTTCAATATACATTAAAAATATAATAAATACTATCTACTTACTTACAAAGCAGCATTTATGTGTATTCAATGCATGCATAATATGATTACGTTTTGCAAGCTGAACCTTACATTAATACATCAAATTTAATCAATACTAAGTATCAACAATTTTACATAAGAACAAAATAATATTTTGTAAAATTGCCACCAAACCAGACGTGATTCGCCAAAACTATTTTTTTCTCGAAATCTGCGTTAAGAAATTCATAAAACCCACCTAGTTTCGTTTTTACCGCACAATTATCCGTAGAGGTTGGTGATATAAGCAGTGTCCACCCTGAATAGGAAAATTGCGTCCCGTTGGGTTCCACATGAACTCACCGACGTACAGAGATGGCAGCGGTATCCACCTGGACAGATACCACAACGAAGGAGACGCATTTCTGCAGCGTATTGTCGCCATTCATGAGAAGTAGGCACGAGCCTACGAGCCTCAATAAAAGAGTCGAATGAATGGCCTCACCCAGGTTGGCCACATGCACAGTCAGGCGGATTGTAGCATGCGATTTGCAGGGTGTTATTCTTACGCATGCTGTGCCTGACAGACGAACTGCCGATTTCTGGAGCGACATCTGCCTCCGCCTATGCGGCTCAAACGTTCACGTTCATTCCAAGACAATCACCCTATCGTGTTGGATGACAACGCAAACAATGTCAAGCTCTTATTGCAACGGTGGTCTTGGAACACCCTCCGTACTTCCCAGATATGACTCTTTGTGACTTCGACCTGTTTCCGAAGTTGAAGGAACCCCTCCGACGCCACCTATTTCCTGACATGGCATCTGTACTCCACGCAATACGGCGCTCTGTCGCTGTCAACAGAGAACGCTTTGTCAACGGTTCCCAACGGCTCCCCGACATTTGCGGGTGACTGCATGCAACTTACTTCTTAGTTCATGAAATACTGCTTTCGATCAATATTGTCACTACTTTATTTCGGGTTGCCGCAATGGACGAATTATAGCGTACCAGCATGCAGAAATTTTTACTTTACAAACTATAGCGGGAACATAGTTTACAAATTATGGAAGTCCGAACAAATGAGATCTCGGAATGTGCAGAGATCGACGTTTGGTGGTGGCAACTATGCTTTCAACGCTGTTCGAACCCATCTGAGGCTGCCGATTTCCTGATGTGGCATCTGTACTCCGCGCGGTAGCGCGCTCCGTCGCAGTCAACAGAGAACGTCTTCATCTCCTTCCTGAATTCCATGAACACGGCAGGTATTGCGGCAGAAGCACCAACCATTAGGCCGATAATCTCTACTTCATTCAGCTGGTACTGTTTTTAATAGAGCGGTATGGTGGGTGCCTAAATGTTCAGCTTCTCAAGGTGGACACTGTTTATATCACAATTTAAACTTTAATTTTCTTTAATATTTCAGCAGGAAATCGTTGTTTTCAATTTCTTTTATACATCTGTCAACAAACAGATTAAAATTGAATATATATGTACTTGTTATTTGCAACAACTATCGAGGTGTATCATTGATTAGTATACCAGGCAAAATATTCACTGGCATCTGGGAAGGGAGGGTGCGATCAGTAGTTGAGAAGTGGTGAACTATGCTCCAGTAGCATGTTTCTCAAATGCTTCGTTTTACTATGCAAATGAGTTGTGTCGACCTCAGTTCAAGGAAAAACTTATGTATTTCCATCGATGCGCTACAGAGCGCAGCACTATGCATGATGTGTATTGACGATCTTTTCTTTTACGAGACAACCTGCTTTTATCTTTTGAAGCATATATTTGCCTTCCTTGCTCGAGATATTTTTAACAATGGAACCCAGGCGGTCCGGAATTGCCTTTCTTTGTTTTAGGTGGATTTTTAACTTATTTAAAAGAGCCTTTACTACATTCATATCGTAAGTAAAGTATGGATATAACAGGTATGTGCTTTTAGTTGTTCCTTTATTATTACGATGTTTGTAAACATTCTTTTACAATACTTGATAACGGGTCGATGTGCGTCTTTGTACTTCGGTGTGTGTAATGACTTGTGCGAGTGCATGTGCTCGTTATTATGATTACTGTTCATCTGGAATTTTGGTCTCCGACCCATCGCATTTTTGGTGCACTTCGTTTTGATGTACTTCGCCATCTACGAAGCCATGAGTTTCGTGTCGACTAAAAGTTTCATTTGGGTCGTACGAAACTCGAGCTTGATGGACTTTGGTACGTGATCCTGCCTGTTTTCCCTGATTATATAAAAATACATATACATTTATATTGTGCTCCCATAGTGCACGCTACTTGTTGAATATGCGAGACCTGGGACTGTGTTAAGGTGAGTCATGTGATGTGTAATGGCACCTCGTGAGAATGTTTCGAATGAATGTTGGTGTCAGAACGAAGTGAAAGATGGACAATCGATTAGTTTATTTAAATTTAAATTTTAATTGTTTTATCTTGTTTCTGTACCTCATTTTCTTTTCATGGTACAGCATTGTTATTTATTTGGCCATGTCTTTACTTTGGGTTCGGCCTAGCCGCCTGTCGGCCATGTCTATACTCTTATTTTCTAATCATCGCGCATGCCTGAACACCTCTGGACCAGAGATGCTGTACTCAGCGCCTTATTGATACCTTCCTTTAACTTCTTGCGTTTTTATGTTGATCTCTCTGGACGTGTGGGCTGACATACTTTTTGTGAGTGGGAGGCTTCTATTGTTGTTTCGTGGATAGCGAAAGGAAAGATATGCGGTGTGAATTATGTAATCTTGTAAAAAGGATACTGCTGATATTACCGTGCGCACGGCAATTTGATTGGAATGCTAATTGTAACGATGTTGTTACTGAATCAGTGAGCTGGAAATAATATATTTTTAGTGTTTTATTATTAATTATGTTGAGCTCACTCCACGATGTCTAGAAGTACGCTTGAGAAGGCATGTTCATATTTCATTTATAGGTTTGTCTTGAACAACTGCTTCTTGATTCAAGTACTACTTTATTAATAAACCCTGTCCTTATGTTTATTCAGCGTTTCATTTATAGTAGTCTTGGATAATCATCCTTGTTCATTATTAACGAGGGCCATCTTCAGTTCAGGGCTGTCTTTCTGCCTTCCCTAATCGGGGTCTGCACCTCATTTCTCCCGATATGCGCATCTATTTACAACGCGTTAGATATGTAGCGGAGGGGGTTCGGCACAGAAGTTGGATGAAAACCAGTTTGTTTTAGACCACAGAGGGGCTGTCAGGATCAGATATTCAGTATGCGCCAGGTAATTGAAAAATGCTACGAGAGGAATAGGCAGATGTGTTTATGTTTCATTGATCTAGAGAAAGCATATGACAGGGTACCGAGGGAAAAGATGGTCGCCGTACTGGGGGAGTATGGAATTAAAGGTAGATTATTAAAATGAGTCAAAGGCATTTATGTTGACAATTGGGCTTCAGTGAGAATTAATAATAGAATTTCTTGGTTCAGGGTACTCACAGGGGTTAAACACCTTTGTTGTTCGTAGTTTACATGGATCATCTGCTGAAAGGTATAAAATGGCAGGGAGGGATTCAGTTAGGTGGAAATTTAGTAAACAGTCTGGCCTATGCTGACGACTTGGTCTTAATGGCAGACTGTGCCGAAAGCCGAAGTCTAATATCTTGGAACTTGAAAATAGGTGCAATGAGTATGGTATGAAAATTAGCCTCTCGAAGACTAAATTGATGTCAGTAGGTAAGAAATTCAACAGAATTGAACGATCGATTGGTGATACAAAGCTAGAACAGGTCGATAATTTCAAGTATTTAGGTTGTGTGTTCTCCCAGGATGGTAATATAGTAAGTGACATTGAATCAAGGTGTCATAAAGGTAATACAGTGAGCTCGCAGTTGCGATCAACAGTATTCTGTAAGAAGGAAGTCAGCTCCCAGACGAAGCTATCTTGACATCGGTCTGTTTTCTGACCGACTTTGCACTACGGGAGTGAAAGCTGGGTGGACTCAGGATATCTTACTCATAAGTTAGTATTAACAGACACGAACGTAGCAAGAATGATTGCTGATACAAACAGGTGGGAACAATGGCATGAAAGAACTCGGAATGAGGAGATGAGGGCAAATTTAGGAATGAACTCGATGAATGAAGCTGTACGCATAAACTGTCTTCGGTGGTGGGGTCATGTGAGGCGAATGGGGGAGGATAGGGTACCAGGGAGAATAATGGACTCTGTTACGGAGGGTAAGAGAAGTAGAAGGGAGACCAACACGACGATGGTTAAACTCAGTTTCTAACGATTTAAAGATAAGAGGTATAGAACTAAATGAGATCACTGCACTAGTTGCAAATAGAGGATTGTGGCGACGTTTAGTAAATTCACAGAGAGTTGCACACTGAACGCTGAAAGGTATAACAGTCTATAATGATAATGTATGTATGTATGGTGTTATTTCACATATTCCTAAATATTAAGAAACCTATTTAGGCGAAAGGATGGAGATTGGTTACCCAGGAGAATAACGGATTACGTCATTGACGGTAATAGAGGTAGAGGGAGACCACGGCGACGATGTCTGAACTTGATTTTAATGATGTAATGACAAGAATTGTGGAAGTAAATAAAGCCACAGAGTAGTTCGAAATAAACTGTTTAGTTAACTCACAGATGCTTGCAGAATGAACGCTAAAAGACGTGATAAAATGTATGTTTATATCCATGTATGTGTGTATGTATGTATGTATGTTTGTATTTATTCTACCAGTATGCATAACGACAATTCATTTGGTCTGAATTTCAAAACTTGAATGGCAATTTCAAATTCTTTAGCAATATTTTCATGCCCCTATGGTATCTCCTCTGCTTCATACCAATCTTGTTACCAATGCAGGATCTCCTTTCTCTAAACCTGCACTGTTTCTGTAACAAGAGAGTGTCTTCTGCTAGTTTGTGTCAATTTTTTATTAGCTTTGCACATAACTTTATTTTGTTAAGGTACGTAGATAAAGAAACAACAAGCCAAGAGTGGCATAACTCTTCAAATATCAATACTCATGTAAATACTCACGTATTATGTTTCATTCTGATAATATATGAAAAATATATTGCGATACTGCCTCCTAGCTGCAACTTTATCCGCGTAGTCATAGTTCGCGCAATATTTAAAAGAATAGAAAAAACCATTCAAGCTTACTGGATGGGATGCAAATGTGTCCAATGTGTGGATAGTACTTTGGAATGATCAACAACATTCTGACTTGGTGTATGTTTATTTGTTTGTTTGATTGTTCGGTGTGTTTTGAAAACAATGCCATTCTCGTTTGTTGGTTATCGAGTCTTATTCCTATTCATGACAAACTAAATACGCTAAATTCCAATCACTCAAGCAAGGAAAAAATAGAATCATTGGAGATTAAAATCACAATCACACGAAAAAGTATAAAAATGAAAATTAGCATTTCAACTGTTCAACGCAGCACTGGCTCACAACACCGTACAATACTGGTATGGCCTCCTCAGTATCAGTTATCTACATAACATAATAAGTTACGTAGAATTACATTTTCTCTAAAAATACGCAGCTTAAAGATCATGGGCCGTGATAGGCCCTGCTAATGAACTGTTGGTAAATATTAAAGAGATGCTTCATACTTCACACTGTTTCACACTGCTTCACACGACAACACACGACAACACACGACAACACACTGGCAAATTGTTTTGAATTACGAAGAAAATGCATAGGAACTTTTCAATATAAAATTTAGTTCTAAATTTTGTACGCATCCTCCTTTTCTCATAAAACTAACAATTTGCCGACTATTTTAGATTTTCTGATAAAATACCAATAAAAACCACATGGAATGATATTCTTCCGGAAAACTACTTAAGTTAGGAAAAATTCGCAGGAACTTGTTGAATTCCTTGTGCATTTGGTAGTTTCCGTTTATGATAGAACTAACCGTTTAGGCAGCGTGTTGACATTTAATGGGGGTGGTGATTGTTGTCTGAGGAGGAAGTTCACTTATAACGTTTCGGGATAGAAATTTATTCTGACTTGATTCACGTTTTCGCTGCTTAATCTCCCTAAGAGACAGCGTAGTCCCCAGGTGACAGTCTAATGGTGTGTAAAATTCAATGCAGTTTCAGATGTGATAGTTTCACAAACATCGAAATAAATATTCACTTTTGTTAAAATGCTAGGGATTAGGAAACAAACTCCAAATGAAACGGTATTTCCACAGTATTGTAATACTGAGAGGAGAAAGTTCATTATGAAAGATGAACAAGGTCTGTAGCGTGTTGATACAAAGTTTGCCAACTTCAGTGCAGGCCATTATTAATCTCTGTCTACTTGGCCGAGTGGAGTCGAGTGGAGTTGTTTGGAGAGACCGAACTGCAATATACAGTACTAAACGTCATTGGTCAATACAACTGCTACCTCTTTGCTGTATCGTAATATATCTACACTGAGTCACTTAGTTCATATGCAGAATTTCGTAAATAATTGAATTATTTGCTATTATTAACATACACAAATTGTTGGGATCCTTGGATGAATGATCAGCGTACGGGTCTTCGGCCCAGGGCTATATGGGTTCGATTCGTGGTCTGGCTGTAGATTTTAGCCGAGTAAGATAAAATTTGTGCTTCACAGTGTGCGGCTTTGTGCTCATCTTTATACGCACGTCTTCATATACATACACCACGTTTTCCGGCTACATGGCTAACTGGCCGTTGGTCTAAGGGACCTCAAGTTTGATTCCTGGCCGGTCCGGGGATTTTAAACTTTATTGGTATTTCCTCTAGCTCAGAGGCTGGGTGTTTGTGCCGGTTTCAATGATAGAGTTCGTCCTATGCAGGGTCGAATCTTGACAAACGTGCTGGGCAGCAAGAAGGACCTGCACCAGGCCTCAACCACCACAGTGGTGGTATATTTGGTACAGCGCTGGTCTTCTGAGCTCAAGGTTGTGGGCACCGTCGGACTCACATCAGCGGTGTGTCGGTAGATTTGCCGGCACTCGCGTGGTACAAAGTTTCGGGAACTCGGCGTCTCCCAAACGCGTAAAGTTAGCTAGCATTATGTTAAATAAATAACATTAATATCCTTCTTTATTAATCTGTTTACCTTCCAGCGTTGGTTTTTCCCTCGGGCTCACCGAGGGATCACACCTCTACCACCTCATAAGAATTGTCCTGCAGCACGAGATTTTGGGTCGGAAGGATAACCCTGGGAAGGAGGACCAGAACCTCGCCCAGGCGGCCTCGAATGGGATTTGATGCGAGACTTCCAGGATGAAGATCCCAGAACTTTACAGGATTTTCAATCTCATGTATTATAAGGGAAGCTAATGAAACTGAACAAAAGTCTCCAGTGCAGTGATGCAGTGATTTCAGTGATAGTGAAAATAGTTATAATAATAATAATTGATGAGTGGTTCATATATTCATTTGAGTGTAGAGGAGACAGCTCACAATGTTGAGACAAGTTAGTGCAATGCGTGTGTTTACTAACTAGACAGATAAGGCAACATTTTATTGCTTGGGAAACCCTAGAGAGGCTCCTTTCAAGGGAGAATTCTTTGAAATACACTGACTGTGGTCACGTAGGCACAGTTCTAGAACCAAGCAGTGTGACATCAGTAAGATAGAATATATTTCCAGAACACATTAAGGTATATGTGTGCTGAGACTTGGAACTTGCACCAGGTCTGCTTGGACTGAACCAATAAGAGCTCAGCAAATTAGTCAAGTCAGTGAATTGTGTCACCCTTCGAGAAGACAAGGGAATTGTTCTGGAATATTAAGGAAGAGAATAAAACTAGTCAGCAGTGGTGCCGCGGAAGCGAGTAAGGGAGTAAGAGTCAGTCTTGCATCTTGGAGAGTTGGTCATTCGTGACGGCAGTGAGTGATAAAGTCTTTCTTGAAATAAGTTCACATAAGCTCACAGGTTAGAGCACTAGGACATAACGTTGAAAACTCACAAATAAATATTAAAGAGGCTGTGCCCTCAGTCCACGAGTATTCAGTATCATTACAGTTGACAATTTCTGAGTATAGTACTCTGGATTTTTATTTGGGAATCTTACAGTCAAGGTAGTAGTACGGCAGGACGGTGGGATAGTTCACCCGTGAGTGATCTCGTCGGCCAGAGAAAGAGTTCCGTGTTCGAGTCCCGAGCACAGTTGAGAAGAATCAAGAGGAGCCCACCAGCGAGAAGATCAAGAGAGAAGCCTTCAACATCCGACCTATGTCTGTACTGTTTAAGAGACTCTAAAGACTAGAGGAAACTGGAGGTGTTGTAAAGTGAAGTATCAAAGACTAAAAGACTGCTAATTAATGACAGTTTGAAAGGTGAACATTTGCAGAAATATCAGAGAAGCTAAAACGAGCTGTAACGTGGTATTGTATATATGATATATCTTAGCTTTGATACTGTACCAGGAAATAAGGCATGGGTGTTTGTTAAAGGGATATACGGTTCTTCTGGAGCTTTACAGAGAGAGGTATGAGAAATGACAGTATATATTTTAAAAACAACATTTACTCCCTTCATTGAGCATGAATGGTTGAATCCCTATCATTTCTCTTCAAAATAGATTTACAAAATAAACCGCTAGCTTTCGTTGAAATGATTTAAAGTAAAGACTTGTCAAAAATAACGAAGTTTTCTCCAAGTCCTTAGAGTTTTCTATTAAATGAAAACAAACTATGTCTTAAGGCGACGAGTTCTTCTGATAAAGTCTGTCTTGAAATAAGTTCACATTAAGTGAACAGAAAATTATAAAATTAAATATTCTACCACTTGAAATGTAAATTATATTTAGAGTTTTGTAGCACTTGAGAGGCGTCTAAAAGGGGGAGGTGGGGCTCTGAAATTGGGAGCGTCACTTGGCGACCACAGTTCCGCTAGCTGGGACTGACAGTGCTTCAAGTTACTCCTCAAGTTCATCTATCCTATCCGAGCTCCTTTGGTCAACTGTTGTCCTATTCCGACCCGAGCAGTATTATCTCTGCTAGGGATTCTTTCATTTCACACCCTCCACGGCCCTTTCATTTATTTTGCCGATATCATTTTTCGAAGTGTTGGACTTCTGCCATTTCCACTCTGAATAATGTTATCAGAGGATTGTTATCTAGATGTACTTCCTCACGATCAGCACCACCAGTTTCCACATCAATGCCGACTAAGGAGATATGGCCTGCCGTTCGAGGTTTGGCTGGGCGTCATCTCAATATTAGTGTACAGTGACGCGACAAAATGTATGACGGAAGCGTAACCGTAGCAACTGTGCAGGCTGTGATGTAAGATATCGTCAGAAAATGTTTCTACGGTAATTAGTATTCATTTCAGTCAGATGGCATGATTTCATTTTATATATTTGTAATTGTAAATATGGACAGGACTGGGTTGCATGTTTTCTTTTTCTTTTTATGATTAGCTAGATGGGAGACCGAGGGAGATGATAGGTTCTAGTTTATTTGATTTTGTGTGGTTTTATGCATGTTATTTAGTTAGTGTTATTTCTGTGTTTTATTTATAGAAGGGATAGATAGCCGTAATCATCAATTTTAAGAGTAATACACTCGCAGCGTCGAGATAAAATTCTATTTAATTATACAGAAATTACATTCAGATAGGCTGCTTGGTTCGCATGAATTTCAGGTGCTGTAAGATGTATGGAGTCGCATGTACGCCGTCGAATTTAAATAGGACCTTTTAATATGAATTGGAAACTGTTTTGGGCAATGGTCAAGCAGGGAATCGAACCTTGAATTGTAATGGAAGGTCTGATGAAAATGCAGGATAAATATGTGTGTGAAATACATGCTGAAATATTAATTGAAGTCAAGGTTGCGGGTAGTGTGCATGCCTATTATACGCAGAATCGGCCTATTATTCTGTTATGGAGTAATATTATTGAGAGGTAAATATGCCGTGAATGAAATATCAGGCCAAGAGATTATTGTATGTGTTGAGAGAGAAGTTAGCATGCCTGCGATGTGTTTGTCTGAATATGAGCTCACGAACGGTTGTTGAAATATTTGCTCGCTATCATAGTCATATTATCACCCAGAATTATAGCCCAGTTGTGAAGTGAAGAGTAGCTTCCGTACAAGAACTATGTCAAAACAGTGACCAAGTCTTAAGATTAGTCTTGTGTCTTAATATTAACAGCTGATTGCCAAGCAGGAAATATGGAGATGACGGAGGGCGGTAGCCTGCGCTCTGATGCAGCGTAATGAACGGGATTGTTGCTCGTTGTTTTTCTGGGTGCATTGAATTATTTGGATTTGTTTCTTTTCAGGGATTGTGTATCTGTGTGATTTATTGTATTTCTTTGATGTCTTGTTGTTAAGGGGGAACAGCCCGAGTGCTGAGTTGATGATTGAGGATATTCTAGTTCCGTCTAGATTTTTGGTGAACGGGGATTCACATGTCGAGTCAGTGTAGTATGTAAGCTACTGTATTTACCCACCTGATCCAGTGTAAATATTTTATTTATTTAGCCCTTAATGATCGTTGTAAATGTCGTGTAGGTGATGGTCACTAGTATTTAATCGTATTTCATAAAGTCATGTCCCAACATCCATGGTATCAGATCACGTTTAGATGCGCTTATCGAGGCAATCCTTCCCAAATGAAATAAGTCCGTTCAATTGAGTTTATACGACGACCTTCTCCATGTAAACATGAACTTTGAACTCTCACGTTGATTTGAAGTGAAACTTTCAATTAATTAATGTTGTAAATTTGGAGTTCACATTCTGATTTTATTCTGCGTTTTTCTTATTTTGATTTACACTGACTGACAGAGCAAATGCAACACCAAGAAGGAGTGGTCAGAACTTTATGCCAATTGCAGGGTAGACTGACGTCACTGAGGTATGCTCATGATGTGAAATGCGCCGCTGTGCTGCGCACGTAGCGAACGATAAATGGGACACGGCGTTGGCGAATGGCCCACTTCGTACCGTGATTTCTCAGCCGACAGTCATTGTAGAACGTGTTGTCGTGTGCCACAGGACACGTGTATAGCTAAGAATGCCAGGCCGCCGTCAACGGAGGCATTTCCAGCAGACAGACGACTTTACGAGAGGTATGGTGATCGGGCTGAGAAGGGCAGGTTGGTCGCTTCGTCAAATCGCAGCCGATACCCATAGGGATGTGTCCACGGTGCAGCGCCTGTGGCGAAGATGGTTGGCGCAGGGACATGTGGCACGTGCGAGGGGTCCAGGCGCAGCCCGAGTGACGTCAGCACGCGAGGATCGGCGCATCCGCCACCAAGCGGTGGCAGCCCCGCACGCCACGTCAACCGCCATTCTTCAGCATGTGCAAGACACCCTGGCTGTTCCAATATCGACCAGAACAATTTCCCGTCGATTGGTTGAAGGAGGTCTGCACTCCCGGCGTCCGCTCAGAAGACTACCATTGACTCCACAGCATAGACGTGCACGCCTGGCATGGTGCCGGGCTAGAGCGACTTGGATGAGGGAATGGCGGAACGTCGTGTTCTCCGATGAGTCACGCTTCTGTTCTGTCAGTGATAGTCACCGCAGACGAGTGTGGCGTCGGCGTGGAGAAAGGTCAAATCCGGCAGTAACTGTGGAGCGCCCTACCGCTAGACAACGCGGCATCATGGTTTGGGGCGCTATTGCGTATGATTCCACGTCACCTCTAGTGCGTATTCAAGGCACGTTAAATGCCCACCGCTACGTGCAGCATGTGCTGCGGCCGGTGGCACTCCCGTACCTTCAGGGGCTGCCCAATGCTCTGTTTCAGCAGGATAATGCCCGCCCACACACTGCTCGCATCTCCCAACAGGCTCTACGAGGTGTACAGATGCTTCCGTGGCCAGCGTACTCTCCGGATCTCTCACCAATCAAACACGTGTGGGATCTCATTGGACGCCGTTTGCAAACTCTGCCCCAGCCTCGTACGGACGACCAACTGTGGCAAATGGTTGACAGAGAATGGAGAACCATCCCTCAGGACACCATCCGCACTCTTATTGACTCTGTACCTCGAGGTGTTTCTGCGTGCATCGCCGCTCGCGGTGGTCCTACATCCTACTGAGTCGATGCCGTGCGCATTGTGTAACCTGCATATCGGTTTGAAATAAACATCAATTATTCGTCCGTGCCGTCTCTGTTTTTTCCCCAACTTTCATCCCTTTCGAACCACTCCTTCTTGGTGTTGCATTTGCTCTGTCAGTCAGTGTATATTAATATGATAGTTTGTTTTATTTCTTATTTATTCTCACTTCTGTGCCGTTTTGAGGCCATTTAGTTTGATTTTTCTTATTGTTGATGATTAGTTTGTTTCGGATTATTTTGTGTAATAAACCTATCTTACCCCTTATTAGTATTTCTCATTCGATAAAACCTCCATATATCCTGTCATGGTACTTAGAGATAAGTGTAAACTTCGACTTTTAGACTACCCACGACAACCCAACCCACTCTCTACCCACATGAGTTTAGACGGAAATGGTGGCATCGTCCTAGGTGGTTCTTACCCCTACGGTACAGTACAATACAATATAGATGATATCTGAAGATCGAAACTGCGGCATACTTAGACGAGTCTTGCAGCATTTGGTTTTCTTCTGAATAGTATCCATCAATACGGACATGAAGCTAAATAATTATAATTTCTTCTTTTTGCTATTTGCTTTACGTCGCACCGACACAGATAGGTCTTACGGTGACGATGGGAGAGGAAAGGCTTAGGAATGGGAAGGAAGCGGCCGTGGCCTTAATTAAGGTACAGCTCCAGCATTTGTCTGCTGTGAAAGTGGGAAACCACGGAAAACTATCTTAAAAGCTGCCGACAGTGAGGGTCGAACCCACTATCCGCCGGATAAAAGTTCACAGCTGCGCGTCCCTAATCGCTCGGCCAACTCGCCCGGTACACCATTTGTGTAGGATATCCTGTGAGCAGGATATTTCCAATTGTTGACCTGTACTTCCGTCACCAACTGAGCGTTAAAGTCACCTACCAACACCTTTATATTCTTACATGGTATTTTTCCATCTATTCTTCAAGAAGTTCCCAAAACTGCTCAGCTTTCTCAGGATAACGTTTGCTGTTGTCATTGATTGGTATGCAGCTGAGCAGCTGAGAGTTACAATAGAAAGTAGCTCAGATAGGATGAAGAATTGCGCCTGATGGAAAAAAAACTCTGAAAATAATACTTTAGGGTCTTCAATTGAGCCTGTAGAAGGTAATGATAAGGAACTACGGTAATCTGAAACAACGTATGTGTTTTGCGTTAAACAAATTCAATTTCATTGCTTTGAATACAAATGTATTCAGTTGTGTGAAAATGTAGTAAGCAGTTTGGCCAATGCCGACGACTTAGTTTCCATAGTAGACTGTGCTGAAAGCCTGTAATCTAATATCTTGAAACTTGAAATGAGATGCAGTCGGGACAATTTTTTTATTTAAAAAATCAAAACGCTATTTGTTCTGGGCTTCGACCTATCCAGATCTTTTGCCCCTACTTGCACCATATGTGAGGAACCTGCGTGTATTATATAAATGGTGGAAGTGTAAAGTGTTGAATGTGAGTAAAGAAACATAAAGGACGACGCAAACACCCAGTCCCGAGGCCAGGGATATTAATTATTTACAATGAAAAACCTCTGACCCGGCCGGGAATCGCACCCGGGGCCGCTGGCTGACAGGCAGGCGCGTTGCCCCTACACCGAGGGGCAGTGAGGACGATATGAACATTAATATTTCAATCACTAAAATTTTGTCAGTAGGGAAGAAACATAAGAGTATCGAATGTAAAATCGTGAATACAAAACAGTAGATCATCTATATAAATAAAAAAGCAAAAGTTCGTTTGTTCAAAACCTTAAATCTCCGAAAGTTCTTCAACGATTGCTTTGTAATTTTAACACAACGTTTCATTCGAACACACGCGTGTCCTTATATACTTTTCTCCTTATTCACATTGTCTTTTATTTCAATTTTTAACTCTTTTTCTTAAATAGAATAACATATTCTGACCGACTGACTGAACAATTCATCATTGCTGAGCCAAAACTACTGGATATGAAGAAAATAAATCCTGGGGAGAGATTTACATTAGAGCGCAGGGACAATTTTTGTGTATTCCCGCGATAAGCGGTGGAAAAGTAGGGTGAACTCTTTAAATATGTATATATCTAAAAAATTAACAGTTTACAGACCTACTTAAAAATGAAGAATTCGAATTCTTTTTGGTTTTCGGAAAATCCGCCTTAGTAGATGGTTAAGGACCGAACAAGCGGTTGGAATTATTTTTATGAGGATACTCAAAAACAGACATGAAATCTGATATTGGAATCTCCTTAAAAGTAAAGAAACACGTATTATATTGTGTTGGGATAATCCGATTAAGGGTGTCAAAAAGAATTAAAAAGACTGGTAATTTTTTAAAACAAGCATATCTACAGCATATCTCATAAACGTAATATGTTACGGACGTGCAAATTAGTAACTGGAATCTACTTTAAAAATAAATAAATCGTTTGATTTTGTTACCGGAAGTAAACTTATGATGATGATGCTTGTTGTTTTAAGGGGACTAACATCGAAGGTCATCGGCCCGAAGTAAACTTAATGGGGAGAAAGGGTGAAAGGAAGTGAAGGAGTTGAAGTGAAGGAGTTGAATTATTTTCATGAGGGTACTCATATCTCAAACACTGAAGATGTTAACGACTTAAATATTACCATATTGAATCTCCTTTACGAAAGAAGCCGTGTATTTTGTTCTGAAAATTCTGTACGCGTGTGAAAAGTAGTGAAGAAGTGGGTGTGTTTCTAAAATGAGAATATCTACAGTACATCTCCAATTACTCACATGTTATAAACCTCAAAATTGGTATTTGGAATCTCCTTTAAAATTCTTCTTCTACTTCTTCCTTTCTTCATGGGGCCTCTAAATATTTGTTCCTAATTAGCGTTGACCTCTAAGATCTTTTGCTACCATGTTTTCTTTCATTCCCACCTAGATATACCTGCTCCCTTCACAAAACTGCAAGTTGTTATTGGGTCTTCTTGGATTTTTCTCTCTCTTCACCAGGTAGTCCTAAAGTGGAGAGTCTGATTCTAACCAGCGCCTCACATTCGAAAAGTATGCATTCAGCTGATTCCTCTGCTTCATTGCATTTCCTACCTATGTTGTCTCTTATTACTCCAATTCTATGAAGGTGTTTTCTCAGATGGCAGTGTCCTGTCTACAGTCCTACCACCCATATTATATTTTCTCCGCTGAGTTTCAACAGTTCTTTAGTATGCTCCTTTTATCAGTTCCTTTGCAAGCCTGCATCCTGGAGTATTTTTACAGTTTTCTATTTGTTTCTTTTGTACCCATTTTCCTATGTAGTGTCGGGCTTGTCCATAGGAAATCCCGCATAGAGGTTCTAGGCCTACAAAATGTGTTTCTGACCCTTTCCTGGCCGGTTTATCTGCCCTTTCATTTCCTTCTATACCTGCATGCCCTGGTACCCATATTATTTTGACAATGTTGTACTTTAGGAGCTACAGCAGAAGTGAGTGACAATACTAGATAATTCTGGATATTATTCGGATTGACCCTAGTGCCTTAATGGCCTCCTTTCAAATTAAGGAAACTCGTATTTTTTTCGGAAATTTCAAAATATGTGAGGGACGAGGACTGAAAAAAGGGCTAGATTATTTTTATGGGGATGCTTATATCTCAAAAAGTTAAATAGAAATTGGTATTTGGAATCTCTTTTAAAAACAAAGACGTATTGCTGTTTGTTTTCGAATTGAGAGAGGATTGTTTTTCACTTGGACATTCCTATGTCGCATGTTCCAGAATGAGCTCTGCCAGTAGGCTTCCGTCAGGCACTGATTATCATTGCTAATAACACTACCCAGATAACAAAATTCTTTAACCTGATCTATCTTTGCACAGCCTAATTTAATGTTTGTTTTCAATTCAGTCTTCTTGTTTTGAACGACAATCATTTTAGTTTCCTTTGTGTTTATTTTTATCCTGAACTTCTCTAACGTGTTGTTTAGTATACTGAGCATCCTAGACATTTTGCGCTCTGAATCAGCTAGGCAATATCATCTGCAAAGCGAATACTATGAATTTGTTTACTATTAAGATATATCCCTTTGTTTTTTTCTTTTACCATCTAATAGCGAATTCTATGAAGATATTAAACACATAAGTCGATAAGGGACAGGCTTGCCGCACTCTTCCTCTTATCCATGCTTCTCGTGTAGATCCATTGATGTTTATTTGTGTACTTTGGGATTTATACAGGCAAAAAAAAAAGAATCTGTACTTCCAAACAAGACCCAACGTTTTCAGAGTTTGAAATAAGAACTTCCAGTCAACCTTGTCGAATGCTTTCTCAAAATCAACGAAAGCTACGTAAGTTTTACTGTTATCTTCCAGTCTTCTCTCAAGGATTTGACGCAGAGCTAGAATTACTTCTCTAGTACCCTTACCTGCTCTGAAGCCATATTGGTCGTCATCTAAATTCTGCTAGAATTTTCTGCTGATTCGGCCTTTAAGTACCCTATTGTCAGTAGGATTTTAGAAGCATGGGATAGAATGGCTGTTGTTCTGTAATCTGAACAGTTCTTGGCATTTCCTTTCTTTGTGAGTGTTATGAGACATAGCAGTTTTCATAGCAGTTTGTTTGTAATGAAATCAAACAATCTCTTTTTCATGATGTCTCCACAGTACTCTAGGAGGTCTGCTAAGATGTTATCAACACCTACGGATTTTTTTATCCTTTAATAGGTGTAGAGCCATATTAAACTGACTTTCTTTCTTTATTTCTTTCCTTCTTTCTTTCTTTCTTTCTTTTCTTTTCTTTCTACGTCATTCAGGCTCTCATACTCTACATAATCCCGAATGTTATCTATTTCCTGACTTTCTTATAGATCTTCAATATATTGCTTCCAGCGTTCACCTCTTCTTCTTCTTCTTCTTCTTCTTCTTCTTCTTCTTCTTCTCCTACCGCTTTTTCCCACACCAGTGGGGTCGTGGGTGCGAACTGTGTTGTACATGTGGATTTGTCCTTGTTTTACGGCCAAATGCCCTTCCTGACGCCAACCCTATATGGAGGGATGTAAGCACCATTGCGTGTTTCTGTGGTGGTTGGTAGTGTAGTATGTTGTCTGAATATGATGAGGAGAGTGTTGGGACGGACACATACACCCAGTCTCCGAGCCAGAATAATTAATCAGAAGCGATTAAAATTCCCGACCCGGCCGGGAATCGAACCCGGGATCCTCTCAACCGAAGGCCAGAACGGTGACCATTCAGCCAACTAGTGGGACGCTTCCAGCGTTCACCTGCCTCCTCATTATGAAAAACAATGTTTCCTGCTTTGTTTTTAACCATATTACTTCTGGTTATTTTCTTGTTCTGCAATGATTTTATTAAAAATGCCTTATCAGATTACCCTGCTTTTAAATCTTTTTCGACGTCCTCGACAGTTTCATTCATCTGGCTGTCTTTTGCTAAGCGACACTTGTCTGTTATTAAAATCCCTGCTTCTCATTTTGTTCCTCTGCCCATTTCAGAATTGACAGACACGAAATTAGTGAGAATGATCGTTGATTCAAACAGGTGGGAGGAATGCGAGGAGGATGCTCGGAACGATAAGTTAGGAATGAACTCGGTAGATGAAGCTGTGCACATAAACGGTCGTTGGTCGTGGGATCATGTGAGGCGAATGGAGGAGGATGGTTTATCATGTTGATCAAGGAACTCGACCAGGGATGGTAAGAGAAGTGGAGTGTGACCAAGGCGACGATAGTTAAACTGAGGTTTTAATTATTTAAGAGGCCTGGAACTGAGGATCGTGGACGCGCTTAGATACCTACATACTAAATGATGGAAGGCATAGGAATCTGAAATAATGATTTTCTGTATATGTTTGACATTATTATTTAGTGTATGGCTAATACAGAAACTTGACATTCAATCGTCTTTCAGCAGAATACTTCCTAGTTGCCATTGTTTGCTTATTTGCATACAAAGGGCACTAGGAAAGTTTTTCAATACGCGAAAACGGTTGGCTGGACACCCCCGTTATGGTGAGGGATGAAAAGAGGGGTGAAAACTGGTCTAGAAGACAGCAAGGCGCGACATTCATACCAGTTGTTACCAAGCAGTGGGAATGAAAGCAAGTTAAGATGTCAGTGTGATCTAAAGGTGAATATCGCGCAATTATCCACTACAGTTTTGCTCGTGGATTAACTGTTGAGCAGTGCCTGGAGGAAATGACTTCTGTGCTGGGGAAAGACTGTCCACATCGGATAAAGATTTTCCACTGGTACAAAGAGTTCCAGAGGTGAAATTATGAGGTAGAAGGCGATCCTCGTTCTGGGCGACCGTCTGAATCAGTGGCTGAGGAAACATTGAAGCTGTGAGGAAAATGTTGCAGCAAGAGAGGCGGTTGACATATCGGCAGGTAGAAGAGACCCTCCACATCCCTGCACCAGCTATTCATTCAGTTCTACACGACCAGCTCCATGTTAGAAAGGTTTGTTCTTTTTGGGTGCCCCATTCACTTTCAGAGGAACAAAGGGCACATGGAATGAAATGGGGCCGAAAAATGCTAAAACAGTTTGAAAATGGGATTTCGCGTAACGTCAATATCATTGTTACAGGTGACGAAATTTGGCTTTATTATTACGATGTCCCAACAAAACCCCAGAACAAGGTGTGGCTGTTTGAAGAGGAGGGTACTCCAGTGACTGTGCGGAAGTCAAGGTCAGTGAAGAAAAGGATGATTGCACTATTTTTCACTAAACGGGGGATTCTGACTCGGGGTGTACCAGAAACACAAAGGACAGTTACTGCGAAGTGGCACAGTGAGACTTGTCTGCCTCAGGTCATCCAGGCTCTCAAGCAGCTCTATCCAAGGTCACGGCTCAACACTTGGCTCTTGCATCACAATGTTCCAGCACATCGTGCTAATGTAACAATGGATTTTCTTGCCAGACCAGGGTTGACTGTGCTTGATCACCCTCCATACAGCCCTGATCTTGCCAGAAGTGAAGATAAAGGCCGGCGTTTTGCATCCGACGAGGAGCTTCTTACAGCATGGGATCAAGAGTGTGAAAATGTAACCGAAGAAAAGTGGCAGAGTTGGTTCAGTGACTGGTTTCGACGTATGGAGAAGTGTACTGAGTGTGGTGGAAATTATTTTGAAAAATTCTAAAGCGTTCACTCACATTGCAAAACCTTCCTAGTGCCCTTTGTATATTAAAAAAACTGATTGAAATAGAAGAAGTTGATAGAAATTAGTAACAAGACTGTCCAACAAACAGCTACACAGCTATAAACACGAAATAGTAGTGTGGAACCACCTCGGAATCTCCAGTGAACACATTACGATATTTAAACTCAGGTTTCGTTTATTCAAGGGGCTGCCTGACTGAGGAGGTAAAGGCGTGCTCGGTTTTCCTGGAAGGACGTGGGTTCGATTCCCCGTCAGGAAGTCGTAACATTTAAGAAACGAGATTTCCACTTCCGGAGGTGTACATCGTCCTCAGGTTCACTCAGCGTGCACCAAAAATGAGTACCAGGTTAATTCCTGGGGGCATAGGCGGCAGGGTGTAGAGCTGACTAATCTACCCCTTCAAGTCCCGAGGCTACGGAGAGTGGAAGCCTTTACCTTCCATTCCTCCAAGGGCCTTCATGCCCTGTACGGAGATGACCTTGTTGTTCTTTGTTGGTTTATTCAAATGCTGAGTTCTCAATTGGCGCAATAAAATCCACACCAGTATACAGGCTTCCTCTCTTAAACTCCTCTGGGTAGGAGTGTAAAGGGACAAGATACCCCTGTGAGTGCGGGGATATAATATATGCGTGGTATACCCTGCGTCTCATAAAAGGCGACTAAAAGGGGGAGGTGGGGCTCTGAAATTGCGAGCGTGACTTGGCGACCACAGTTCCGCTAGCTGGGCCTGACTGTGCTTCAAGTTACTCCTCATGTTCATCTATCCTACCCAACCTCCTTTGGTCAACTATTATCCTATTCCGACTCGAGCAGTATTAGCTCTGCTAGGGATTCTTTCATTTCACACCCTCCATGGCCCTTTCATTTATTTTGCCGATATTATAATTTTTCGAAGTGTTGGACCTCTGCCATCTCCACTCTAAATAGTGTTATCAGAGGATTGTTATCTAGATGTACTTCCTCACGATCAGCACCACCAGTTCCCACATTAATGCCGACTAAGGAGACATGGCCCGTCTTTCTAGGTTTGACTTGGCGTCATCTGAATATTAGTGTACAGTGACGCGATAAAAAAATGTGTGACGGAAGCGTAACCATAGCAACTGTGCAGGTTGTGATGTAAGATATGGTCAGAGAATGTTACCTAGCAATCGTACCGGCTATTTCTTATGGCTGCTCACCATCTGAAATTAGCAGTCGTTGATGGATGACCATGACCGGGGGCATGTGGTGGTTGTGTTTATTGTGTTAGTACAACTGAGTAACAAGCCTCTATTAACACTGATCAGAGGGAAAAATTGGAAGGGATTCGACACTTTGAGAAAATGAATGTACTGGCCAAAGAAAGACAAAGACCACGAAGGGCGTGAAAATTAAAGACTCCCTAGGTTCTCCATGCGCTGTGTGGAAATCACCTGGGGAACACATTGCAATACTGTATTTGATCTCAGATTTGGTTTATTCGAATGCTAAGAATACCGTCATGCGCACAACATTTAAAGAAAGAAAATGCACTCGAGATTCTCTGCCCTCATCAGATAATTTCAAATTATTCACAAAAATAATGCCACAATCAGTTCTGGTAACATTCAGTATACCTACTTTGCAAACAGCGAACAGAAAATAGAAAGAACTAGAAAATCCCGCTCTGCACACCACGTAAACCAATATAAATCCCCAATGCTGAGTGTTAACAACGATCTCTGTGGCTGTGCAATGTGTTGAAATGCTACTCCAGCTCATGTACAGAAACAAAAATGACAGCTTTTAAAATATAGAAAATAAAACAACATTAAAATGGTTATGAGGCGGAAATTACATTATGGTGCTGTCATGTACACCGACTGATCCAACAACATAATTTTCTTCCGCCTGTTTAATAATTCGTGTGGTAGAGAGTTTAAACAACAATAATTCCATTAAATATGTAACAGAATACTCTTTCGCTATAATCTACTGCAGCCATTTATTGTGCGGACGAGAAATTAATGGCACCACTGCAAAGCTTAGTGACGGCCCACTACTGGCTTTGTTTAAACACCCTAATTTGCAAACCGATTTTTAATGTTTGATATTGTGTACGCTCCACAAGATCTTGTGTTTTGTATTCAACCAAACATTCTGCGTGCG
The DNA here is from genome assembly GCF_040414725.1 of Anabrus simplex. Taxonomy (NCBI): domain Eukaryota; kingdom Metazoa; phylum Arthropoda; class Insecta; order Orthoptera; family Tettigoniidae; genus Anabrus; species Anabrus simplex. The sequence continues at coordinate 17,232,876 of NC_090271.1, read as the reverse complement.
TCATAAAGGAGTGTATCTAAGCTAATATTCAGTTCATTCCCCTTCAAAGTCACGAATAACCGTAATCAGCGTCTGTCTAGAGAGATGTATTTCAATTCTTTTTTCTTCTAGATTAACAAGACCACAGGTAGCACTTCTTATTTCACTGCCTATCGTTGTTATCTGTGGGTTATTTCTCCGGTATACGTGTTGCCTATCGTCGTTTCTTGCCTTTTGGTACATGTCAGACCAAAATGTAGCTTCCACTGAAGTCTCAGATGGCCAGACCACGAATCGTGTCTCCGGGTGTTACGAATCGTGCCAGCCGCGCTGCAATGGCACTTTCTGGTCCAGTGAGGAAAGCAATAGCAAAGCACCCCACTCCTCATCGTAACTTGTGATGTTATCACTGGTTTTTGTGGTTTCTCTATAACAGCAGTACCCCAACCACACTTTCGGCATTCAGAAAATTGGCAACTGGAACATACCATACACACAACAAGAACACGGTTCAGACTAAACAAACCTCATGGCGCAACAGCCCCGAAGGGCCTTAGCGTACAAAGCGACCGCTGCTCAGCCTGAAGGCCTGCAGATTACGAGGTGTCGACCGTTAATATGCATTCCTTCCATAACTTTATATAATACTGTTGTGCCGTATTGCGAACCAGTTGCTATCCCTTGAGTTATTATAAAGGGAACTCTACATTGGTCAGCGCAATTCACAAATATCTGTAAAAAGGTGCATCGTGGCTTGCACCCTACAAAACAGATTAGAAATACATTCCCTGGATCATTAAAATTTCAGCTTGTTCAGTCATTATTATTTCCCATCTTCGATCACTGTCATGCAATTTTTACGGATATAACAAAGGAATTAAGCTTGAAACTACAACGCACTCAAAATGCTTGCCTTAGATATGCCACTGATTTGAAATATGATGTTCGAGTTTCTCCCCACTACAAACAACTATCCTGGCTACGAATAAACGCAAATTACATTGAACTACTCTTTTGTACCAAATGCTTCCAGAAGACAATATTCGTCACCTTGGTTCTTTAAATCTCCATAATTCTCACTCAGTGTCCCTCCTAGAAGTACCTGTCCAGCGAACAACCGCACATCATCGATCATTCACTGTAACCACCTAATGTTTTCTCCAAAGACATCAAGGATGCTGCATCGAGAAATTCATTTAAAACCTCTTACCAGCAGTTTCTCTTTAAGTGCTTCTAGAAAGGTGTATGTATGAGTGGAACGAGTGATTCTGTGTGAAAATTATGTTGTGAGACGAATGTACAGTTACAGAAAAGATAAAGTTAATAGAGTGCCTCAAATTAACTTTAGTTCTCGGGTAGTAGAAGAGTATTTGTTATTTATACCTAAATTGCTAATGCTCTTTTAAGGTTGAAAACATTTCTTAGCAGATAATGTAAGGCTCCTTACATTACGAAAAACGTAAAATTAATCATTTTCCTTATTGTGCCAAACCTTGAAGGTCGAATTCACCCGGAAAGGTTCAAATTGTGAGTCTTGGATAGATATATATAACTAAAAACATAAATCACTTCAGGCCTAAATGCAGTTAAGGAAAAAACAGATTAATGTCTGGTTTTTTCTTTACTAGTTTTATTTTTTATTCAAATCCTAGCCAAATTAACTTATTTACGTAGTTATTTCTGGAATGTGTTCCTTGGTTCAATACCCTCAGGATGTTCTAATGTCCATACCGAATGTAGTTATGAGGTCCTTAGTTGAACTCTGCATTGACTCACATTAGCGCATGAAGTGGTAGGAAAAGGCAAACTGATAATATAATCGACCGTATACCGATGATTAAGAAAAGGATTGTAATTTTTAAGAATAAGTACTTTATTACATTTACCTAAAATTCGTAGCTCATATCCCCAGAATGTTTTGAACATTAAATTGCTTGCCAAAAGGTCAAGGATTTTCCCCTATTAATATGTTTTTTATATAGGTGATATAACCTTTTCGATATAAGTTTAGAGAACTAATTTTTGCGTGGAGGATATGGTAGGCTGATTGTGTTGGAGAAGCAAAGAACGAATTGAAACACGAAAAGATGAACATGTCATATTAAGTAATGCTATCGCTCATTTAATACAATAATGCCATAACTCATAAACTTCCTGTTTGGCGTTATGTATACCAATAATAATTGCACGCAAAAACAAATAAAATGGTATACATAACACAAATCAGGTTGCTTTTTGTACTAAATGAGCGGTATGTAATAAATTGTAACGTCATGTAAATGCCGAGAAATGTCAAGTGAAGACATGTAATGTCACGTAATAACATGTCATTACTGACAATGCCAGATAATGCCACATTCAACTTTCAATTTTTCGGAAATTTAATTCCTTTGGAATGATAAGGTAGCGGGCCAGCATTTCGTCCCCTTAGCAGATTTGGACTTGTAGACATTCAAGAATATTATGGACATGGCTAGAGATTGGTATATATATTACGGAATATATTCTCCACTTAAAGGCAAGTTGCAATGAAGCTCTTATAACGTAGTCAATATCTCACATCAACATAAACACTGCAAAAACTAAAGTACCAAAAATGTGTTTGTAATTTCGACCCCCACGAAATTTATGAAAAGTACAATTAATTTTAATATACCCTTCCTTTCCGTCCTTACCAAACACTTTCCCTATAATGAATTACTTTAAGACCATTCATGAAAAATGTTTTCTTGGTAATCTTTTCATCATAGTTTATCAGCGTTGGTCATGGGATGTTCAAAGCTTTACTTACACGTTTGTAACACATTACCTTGTACCTCACTACCGTATTAGCCTTTTCCATAGCCTCCTTATCCCACCGATTGCATTTTACCATCTTTAAATAATAATAAACCTAAAAAATACCAAATAAAATGAAGGGGGGCGAAATTACGAACGTCCCTGATTTATTGTAATGGCCGCTAACAGTAACTCACGCTATCCTCTTCATTGCAGCGATTACATGCCAGAAACTACACCACATTACTGGAATGCAATCCATTGTTTCATACACATATCAGTTCTCACTCTAGGAATAACAGGCTCTTAATTAGAATGCTACAAGAAGTCAGCTCAGCATGAAACATGAATCCTCCTTGTACACGGACGAGGTGCACACAACCAAGTCTCACAGCAAGACAACGGAATGAGGCTACTCGTGTGCGCGCGGCTAAACATTAGGTACCAACCATGCAAACTGGGAGACGAAATTAGGCGCGGTGACGGAATTTGGCCCCGTGCCTTATATTCTGTTTACTGATTTGAAGTAAAGATATGAAACGTAACCATCTACCTTTTCAATATGCAGATTAACGCGATACAATTAATTAATTGAATTTATATGCCTTATATTCATGGGAATGATTGATTCAATGATTTCACATTATCCTTTCATTGTTTCTTCCAGATTTTACAATTTTCTCGTCACAAGTATACTCTGTTACAAGATTGCACTGTGTTGACTCGCACACTCAGTTGGAGGTTAGCTGTCGTTGTGAATAAATCGTGGTCAGTTGTACAGAATACCAAATTTTGTATTGGAAAAGAAAAATTTGATAAAGACGTACGAAAGAGTTGAAACGACACAAGTGAATATGAAAGAATAAAAGAGGTCAACAAGTTCGAACTAGCCTATCGACTCCTTGAACCGAAGAGAGGAGAGATCCTAGGCCCGGTAAAAGAAGATGGGGAATGCCGATGGCAACATAACTCTGAGCTCTACGAACATATTCAGAGGATCTCTGACTATGCAAGGAAAAGAAGGTTAGCTTTCAACGGCCATGTTGCAAGATTGCCTTCAAACCGACTGACCGACCGCCTGTTCACCTTCTGGCAAAACAGAAAAGTTCGTACCACTTGGTTGACAAAAACCGAGAAGTATATTAAAGGACTGGGAATAAGAGATCTTCAAAACAGACAGTCTGTGACATGCACCCTGAAGGAAGTCCGTAGATTTCAGGAAAAACCCCGAGAGAAAGCTACCCCCTGGACAGAAGAGAGAAAGGAGTTACACCAACAGAAGATGCGACAATACTGGACAAAAATGAAAGCCCAACAGTGAACAAGCGTGGTCCAAAGTAGGCCCATTCGAAAGAAGAAGAAGTGAAACGAAATGAGCGTAACAGGCGTTATTATGAGAAACAATTTACAATAAGTAACTACTTTGAAGAAAATGCAGCTGCATCTACAACAAGTCGATTGTGTTAGAAGACATTACTGGTACATTAGCGGCAGCCTAGCGCCATTTTCTGGAATTAGCGCCTGACACTATAGGCAACCAGGGTTAGGTCATAAGCGTCGCAAACTTCGCAAGAACGAATACCATTTACTGCGCATCGTACTTGGTGGTGATTTGAACATCGATCTGAACTCAGCATCTCTCCTTCATGAGCCGGGCTGAGCAGCTCCGACGGTTGTCGTTGTAGTATGGCCTTGGCTTATGGAAACGTGCATTGAAGGTGTTCCGTATCCGCTCGTGCTGACCAGCCGTTTGAAGAGTGGGTTGCGATCTGTACAACAGCGACGACAGTTACAACTACAATAGCAAGTATTCCATATTGAAGGATGTTCCCCCAGCTCCTCAACCAGCTTAATTCTACTAATACGTTCATGTGTGGTGAGAAGTCTTTGTTTTCAATTTTTATACTTTTTTTAAAAAGGTCCACATATTCTGGTTGATTGTGACAAGACCGCTCGGCAAGTCTATGCCAAGTTGTGTAAACATACAACGATATTTTACTCAGATCGAAGAATATTAAAGTACCAAGTGTTTCGCATTGGTGTAGAAACTTTCAATCAATTAATTTCAACTGCGTTAATGCATTAGTTTCCAGTAGACAAAAGCAAGACCAGCAGTTCTATTCTGTGTTCCACGAACACATGACAATTTTTGTAACCAAAAACCAGAACTTTAAATACCAAGTAGTTTATTCTTAACATTCAGTGTATATTTATTTCAGTAGTTTAGTCAGGGGAAGCAGGACAGTCAAACCCATAAACGTTCTCGCAACGCCAACATTTCATATGGTTATAAGTGTTTCCATTTGAACGAGTGTGTTATCAAACAATACAAGTGTTCCGTGTACATGAACGCGCGACAGTTTAGACTAGATCTATGTTTTTATACATTTTGCTTCATTGTGTATTACATTCAATCTTTTTCAGACAGAAACAGGACTGTCAAATCCAACAATGCTCTTAGAGAGCCAAGTTTTCCACACCATTATAAGTGTCCTTATTGTGTTTTGTAATTACTTTCAATCCAGTACATGTAATTCCAGTGTTCCGAGTTCCATGAACACAAGACAGTTAGAGCCAGAACTGGAAACTTTCTAAGCTCCAAGTTCTCCTTGCCAAGTGAATGTTGCATTTCAAGGTTATATCTATCAACTCAATGATGTATTTCCATGCAACCACCTATAGGTGCATGGATTTTTCGTTATGATGATTGTTATCAGATTTCCCTTAATTTAATTTTTACCGAGAACTGATGATGGCTCCATGGAAGTCAAAACCGGTCTTCTTATAATTTAATAAATTGTTGCAATGTGTTGAATGGTAAAACATCCTTCAAAATCTACATTATTTGTTAAACGTCAACACGAAATGAAGATCGTAACTTACGATACAACAGATGTATCAGTATGAAATATTATGCATAATTCAACTTAAATAAAAGTCTAATCATTGTAGTTGATTAAACCACTATTTTACAATAGCATAAAGGAGTGAAATTAAAAATGAACACTATTATACCCAGGACCATTGAATTTGGAAGAAGAGCACCCAACAATGTTCGTTCATTTAAACTATTTGACAAATGACAAAAAGTAAAAGGAAAAAATACCCTAAGATAAACTAAAATGTAGTCAAAACGAAAAGAGGAACATTTAGTGGGAGTAGTGTGAAAAGAACAATGATATACTCTTGAAAGAGCGTAACTTCCCTGAACATTTCTTCGATGTTGCAGCACTGTGTACCGGTGAGAGTAGAACGAAGACTTGAACCCGCTTCTCACACCATTGGCAATTAAAGTATTTCTTGGTATGCATTCCGTGATACTTTGCATAAAATGTCCACACTGAGGTTGGCATGCAGTTCAAGGATCCCATAGCCATTTTTATAATTGTTAAGACATTTGTGAGGGCTTATTTACAGCTGAAGTTTCGATTTTAATTTCTTAATAAAAATAATCTATTCAACCCAAGTGAATACCTAAGAAAGAGAAAATAATATTAAAGAGTGGATTACTTATGATTAGGGTCCACAAATGATATATCTTTGAACGAGCTGTGCGATATTTTTTGTAAATTTTATTCACATTAAAAATCCGCCATTTGGAACCACCTGCAGTAGACTATAGTGGATTTACAATTCAGCTATCAATATTTCCTTCAGACGATGCACAATTTTTAATGTACTTTCTGCATATACACCGAATCTTTTACCACTGTATTGCTTTCGTAAATACAAATCATATGCATATTTCTGCCATTGTCCCAGCTGAGACAGCACTTCATTGCTACGTTTATACCGGGCGGTAACAAGTCTCGGAGAATCTTGCGGAACATTCATCTGTCAGAACAGAGCGCTTGTCATTCTTAAACAAGAACATGAGGTAGGTTGAGACAAAGCACTTCACTGCTTCTTCTCGGGTAGATGTTCTCCGATGAATTTATGACACTGTGCATTGTGTTGTAAGGCGGTGCAATCAAGGATCATAAGAGAAGGCTGAAGAGAGTGCAGATTATAGATAGAAAAGGTCTACGTTTGTCTGTTTGGGGGTTGAATCATTTGTTATTGACTGGCTTCTAACCGCGGTTCCGCCCCTTCGGCCTGGTGACCTACAACTTTCCACGTCACAATATTTTGCTAACATTTCACTTTTACTTGTAATATAAAGACTTATGTTTGGGTGAGTGGTGTCACGGGACTTCTCGTAGAACAGTTTTATAATCCGTAATTCTTACACGCATTATTTGAGGAGCTTTATGAGTATAGCCCAGCCTCTTATCGCTTGGGTTCTACTCTTAATATAGTTCTAAATCTTACTTTGTCCGAACTTGTAAATATACCAATGTGATCCTGCAGAGTTTCTTGTACAATTTTTTTTACTCTACAGTTCTTACCTTCAGTGGTTTAAGTAGCGTAAGCCTGGAATGTGTCCGCGTTGCTTCATTTACTTTGAGACATTTCGCGAAAGTCGTCACAGTTTCACTTCCTTTCACCAGAGTTAAACATACACGTAAACGGGAAAGATCAAAATCCACACGCATATTTAAACAATGAATCCAATCACATTTTTGCCACATAAACGCAAACAACCCAGTCTCAATGTGCAGATCTATACAAGAAGTACTATTGCCAACCACTCCATCTCACATGTCCATTACGTGATGTAACACAAAGAGAAACATCATACCTTACCATCCGGAATAACTATTAGAGCAGCCGAATCATTGTCTGCCGGCCCCGTGGTGTAGGAGTAGCATGCCTGCCTCTTACCGGAGGCCCCGTGTTCGATTCCCGGCCACGTCAGGGATTTTTACCTGGATCTGAGTCTGGTTCGAGGTCCACTCAGCCTAGTGATTACAGTTAAGGAGCTATCTTTCGGCTAGATAGCGGTCCCGGTCTAGAAAGAAAAGAATAACGGCCGTGTATTCTTCATGCTGACCACACGACACCTCGTAATCTGCAGGCCCACGGGCTTGGTGGGCCAAGGCCTTTCAGGGCTGTAGTGCCATAGTTTTAGGTTAGGAAACATTGTCTATGTAGCCTCAATTTTCATATCAGCGAACGTTGCGCCAGTGCAGAAAAATGATCTTCCAGGGGTTAAATATTTCAAAAGATTTCTTTTCTTTTTACTTATGAATGTAAGCTCTTGGCCAAATGTCCACAATCACTGGTTGGGTGGCTACTGAGATATTGTGATGAGTGAACGTTAGTGTATCAAGTCTACCTTATTTTGACGTAGAATGCGTCTATGTCCGCCTCTGTGGTGTAGTGATTAGAGTGATTAGCTGCCACCTCCGGAGAGCGCGGATTCGATTCTTCGCTCTGCCGCGAATTTTTAAAAGTGGTACGAGGGCTGGAACGGGGTACACTCAGCCTCGTGAGGTCAACTTACTACACGTGGGCTCGATTCCCAGCTCAGGCATCCTGGAACTAGTTTTCCGTGGTTTCCCACATCTCCTCCAGATAAATGCCGGGATGGTACCTAACTTAATGCCACGGCCGCTTCCTTCCCTCTTTCTAGTATATCCTTTCCAATCTTGCCAGGCCCCTGTTTAGCATAGCAGGTGAGGCCACCTGGGCGAGATACTGGTCTTCCTCCCCAGCTGTATCCCCCGACCCAAAGTCTCAAGCTCGAGGACACTGCCCTTGAGACGCTGAGTCCGAGGGAAAAACCAAACCTGGAGGGTAAACAGGTTAAGAAAGAAAGAATGCGTCTATAAATTCGGAAACGTAAATAGACCCGTGAACGGGAGAAAAATTGGTAAGTTTCAAAATAAAAACTTGGCACTCGCGTATTTGCTCCGCTGCACGGAAAAGCACGCAATGATGGATATTTTCTAGGACTTGGAGAGGGCGCGCACAGAATCCTTCGTTGTCCTGTTCATAGTAGCCTTTTACGACACGCAGCGAGTAAAGATAATACATCATTTCACTCCACATACAAGGAAAGCAACGAGTTCTGATAAATCGAAAGAGAAGTGAGTGTATCCACAAAAGAAAATGACCTCGTATATTATTATTAGCCTGTGGAATAGATGTATCCTTTCTGTTTCTGATCCCAAGGCCTGGGTTCATTTCCCAGTCAGTTCAAGATTTAATTCTCGACGGTGTTCACTTGTTACGAGATTTTGTCAAGCTCTTAGTTACATGAAGAAAGCGCACAGAACCACTGACCTAGTAGAGTGGTTGTCATGGTTACATTAGTATCGGGAAACTGATTACGCTAAGTTTTACCGGGCGAGTTGGCCGTGCAGTTATAGGCGCGTGGCTGTGTGCCTGCATCCGGGAGATAGTCGTTTCAATTCCCACTGTCGGCATCCCTGAAGATGGTTTTCCGTCGTTTCCCATTTTCACACCAGGTAAATGCTCGGTCTGTACCTAAATAGGGCCATGGCCGCTTCCTTCCAAATCCTAGGCCTTTCCTCTCCCATCGTCTCCATAAGACCTATCTGTATCGGTGCGACGTAAAGCCACTAGCAATAAAACGCTAACTTTTAGTGATGGTGGTGGTGGTGATTATTGTTTTAACAGGAAATACAACTAGGCAACCATCCTCTATTAACATTTATCACAGGGGAAAGTAATGAAAGAGTTCCACACCTCGAAAAATGAATGTATCGGCCAAAGGAAGTCACTGGTCACGAAGGGCGTGAAAATAAATGACTCCCTAGGCCTCGCAACCTAATACCGTCGGGGCCGGAAAAGAACAACAGCTGACCAAGAAAAGTCGGATAGGATAGATGAACGTGAGGGGCATGGCACAAGTAAGTGGAAGCAATGTCAAGATTCAACTAAGGGCCCCGTGGTGTCCGACCCAAACTCCCAAGTTAAGAGCCCCTGGGATCTGAACAGTGCTTGAGTTCTGTAGAAAACTTCAGAATCACGCTCCGTGTTTGTTAATACTCAGAAAAAGAGGTGTTCACAGAAATAACAGAATCAAACATATTCTCAAAATATAAGTTTGTCGTGTAATTTATCAATATTGGTGGTACTCCATACACTGACTCTTGTGCCATGGAAGTCATATTTAACAGCAATCCATTAAAGATTGTTTTGTGGACGCATTCAACCACGGGGGTGGAACAAATGCCCCGTCCGAGAAATACATTAAATGTGGCTCTACTTGTCCATCCTGGTCTAGAAAGGCAAGAATAACGGCCGAGAGGATTCGTCCTGCTGACCACACGACACCTCCCAATCTGCAGGCCTTCGGGCTAAGCAGTGGTCGCTTGGTGGTCCATGGACCTTCGGGGCTGTTGCGCCGTGGGGTTTGGTTTCTATTTGTCCACTGTACACACTTTGTCGGCACCACTCACAAAAAGGGCACCTAGTTACAGGTTTTCCTTGGTGAAGTGTATGTGTCGCAGTTATTTTATACTTCTTTATGTATAATAGTATAGTCTCCTTTTGCGCAGACACATATGAAATTCTCACTTCTCCTATAAGACGACAAACTGATTATTACGGCTATTACCCAAATGATGAACAAACTCAGCTAATACTTCTTCAGTGAGAACCGTAGGATTTTTTTTGTTTCGTAGGCTGAATACTTCTAGCTTCCTGGAATGTATGGTAAAGATTATAGAGTATTGTACAATATGGAACGCCTAACCCTGGAATCTTTCTTCGAACCGTCTTTGAACTTGACGAGCTGAGTTATCATATACAATCGTACATCAAGACACGCTGTCCCGTTGAAAACCCACAAGCCGCAATACCTTTTAAAACTAATTACAGAACTGGGAAAGAAACAAAACACACACCCTTGGGAAGAGTGGAAATACGACTGCGAAATCGTATGCGTGTACAAGGTCAGCTACCTGGAATACACGTGCACACAAAACAAAAGTCAGAGTAAAAAAGTCATACGATGGCATACCCTGCCATCTTCTTCCCTCACACAGCGAAGGAGTGGGGTACTCGCCCATAGGGAAAACGACGCGCGCGCGACGGAGCAAAGCACATGTGATCGCTCCCACCACGTATCCCATTCCGCTTAACTGAAGTAAGGAAATATCGGAAAATGGCAAACACTTTTCCCTTTGCGAAAATCAGATCATCATAAACATGTCTCCCGGTCGTGGCCATACATCAGCGGCTGCTATAGCCTGCACGGTTGGGAGGTGACAGTAAGGTACAAAAGTTGAAAACTAGAAAAGCAGCTGGAATTGATAAGATTTATGAGGATATACTGTACTAAAGGCAATGGTTTGGGATATAGTACCATATCTGAAATACTTATTTGATTAATGTTTGGTTGAAGGAGCTATACGAAATGAATGGAGGGTTGCTATAGTAACTCCAGTGTATAAAGGAAAGGATGATAGACATAAAGCTGAAAATTACAGGCCAGTCAGTTTGACATGCATTGCACGTAAGCTTTGGGAAAGCATTCTTTCTGATTATACTAGGCATTTTTGCGAAATTAATAACTAACTTGACAGAAGGCAGTTTGGGTTTAGGAAAGGTTATTCCATTGAAGCTGAGAAGTTCCTAACTCTCTTACTAAATTTACAAACATATAAAACTCGTTTTAACTTGAATAATCTGAATATCTGCATTTAAAATGGAAATTATTAAAATTAATATTCATTAAATAAAATATACAATCGTCGAACCCTGGACTCACACTTACTTCTTACCTGCTTACTTACACATACGTTATTTGAAGGGCGCCAGCTACCACTCAGTGCAGCAATAATAGAATGAGAATCTTGACTATCTCTAGGGTGTGGGGTAATAAGCTTACTTTTGACAACGTACCATATGAGTTCTGGGAAAAGGAGATTGGCGTTCGGTTCCCCCATTAATTTTGAGGTTAAGATATTTTACTGTCATTGAAATAAAACTATAAATTCATTTGATAGAACAAAATATATTCTTTGAATAATATGTAAAAATAGTGAGTGTTGTTGCGATAAAACAGATGAGAATATGAAATTATGACATTGCAACTGAAAGAAACTAGGCATGAATTTGAATTCTTCTTGACCGGACATTTAACAATTTATACAAAATATATCCCTCACTGTTTCACTTGACTGTACCTTCAACACTTTGAGTGTAATTACTACGTATTCCTTAAATCTGGTGTTTACTATAGATGTGTCGCGCCTAATTTGGTAATATATCCATGTGACTGCTCCTTCTCCCTATCATATGACATCTTTGTAAGTCTGTATGGTATCACTTCTTTGCAAGTGTGTCCATCAGTTCACCATCCACTTCTTCTCTCTTCACCTTCCGTTTAACTATTGACTCCCGTTGACTGACTGAGGCCACTCCATCTTCGTTCACTCTCCGAGCAACTGTGTTCTCTGCTTCCAATTGAATAATGACTGTTCACTTATCCATTTTGGCTTCTTCACTGTACTGCTTCCGTTTAAATAATGGCTGTTCACTTATCCATTTTGAATTCTTCACTGTACTGCTTCCGTTTAAATAATGACTGACGCTACAATATGCACCCACCTTTTATAGACGTTGGTTGACACAGCTACGTAACCTCCAGAAATAATAATGACCTACTCCCACCTACGCGACAGATATAACATAAATGGTGAAATCCTCTCGGGCAGCTGAGTCTCTGAGCGCATTGCTAAAAGCTCACGATGACGCAGCCATGACGTAGGAATGACTTGGCAGAATCGCCAGCATTATTGCACAATGTAACGATGCCATATACAACATCTGATATATAACAGTTCTCACTGTACATGTACTGAGTGTTATTTTACACACACGTATATATGCATACATCTAAGTACAATCCTGCAAGCGACAAGCATTGCAAAATTGAATTGAATAAGAATTATAACAAAATAATAGTAATCTCACAGATAAAATAATAATACGGACATAATAATAATAATAATAATAATAATAATAATAATAATAATAATAATAATAATAATAATAATAATAATAATAATAATAATAATAATATCACAGATGCAATAATAATAATAATAAAATACAGATATTATCTTGTAACGGTATTTGAACCGTTACAAAGCTCAGCTTGTAGGATTCCAGCGAGATATAGCAGGTATCCTCGATTCAGGAAGTCAAATGGACTGTAATGCAATTGACCTATCTAAGGCATTTGATAGGGTAGATCATGGAAGACTACTGGCAAAAATTAGTGCAACTGGAGTAGAAAAAAGAGTTACTGAATGGGCGGTTATATTTCTAGAAAATAGAACTCAGAGAATTAGACTAGGCGAAGCTTTACCTGACCCTGTAATAATTAAGAGAGGAATTCCTCAAGACAGTGTTATTGGACCTTTATGTTTTCGTAGTTTTCTGATATATATAAATGATATGAATAAAAGGAGTGGAATCAGAGGTAAGGCTGTTTGCAGATGATGTTATTTTGTACAGAGTAATAAATAAGTTACAAGATTGTGAGCAACTGCAACGTGACCTCGATAGTGTTGTGAGATGGACGATGGGTAATGGCATGATGATAAACGGGGTTAAAAGTCAGGTTGTGAGTTTCACAAATAGGAAAAGTCCTCTCAGTTTTAATTACTGCGTTGATGGAGTGAAAGTTCCTTTTGGGGGTCATTGCAAGTACATAAGTGTTAATATAAGAAAATATCTGCATTGGGGTAATCACATAAATATCATTGTTAATAAAGGATACAGATCTCTGCACATGGTTATGAGGGTATTTAGAGGTTGTAGTAAGAATGTAAAGAAGAGGGCATAGAAGTCTTTGGTAAGACCCAGTGTATGGGACCTTCACCAGAATTACTCGATTCAAGAACTGGAAAAAATCCAAAGAAAAGCAGATCGGTTTATTATAAGTGATTTCCGACAAAAGAGTAGCGTTACAAAAATGTTGCAAAGTTTGGGCTGGGAAGACTTGGGAGAAAGGAGACGAGCTGCTCGATTAAGTGGTATGTTCCGAGCTGTCAGTGGAGGGACAGCGTGAAATGACATCAGTAGACGAATACTTTTGAGTGGTGTCTTTAAAAGTAGGAAAAATCAAAATATGAAGATTAAGTTGGAATTCAAGAGAACAAATTGGGGCAAATATTCGTTTGTAGGAAGGGGAGTTAGGGATTGGAATAACTTACCAAGGGAGATGTTCAATAAATTTCCAAAATCTATGCGATCATTTAAGAAAAGGCTAGGAAAACAACAGATAGGGAATCTGCCACCTGGGCACCTGCCCTAAATGCAAAACAGTAGTGATTGATTAATTAATTGATTGATTGATTGATTGATTGATTGATTGATTGATTGATTGATTGATTGATTGATTGATTGATTGATTGATTGATTGATTGATTGATTGATTGATTGATTGAAAAAAATTTGTGGCATTCCATCCATATCTTATATCACAGCCTTCACGGTTGCTAGGTAAAATTGTCGGGCAATCGATCCATACATTACATAACAGCCTTGCGCGTTTTGTATATAACATTGTCTGGCCATCCATGCATTTCTTATATCATAGCCTGCGCGTTTTCTATGTGACATTGCCTGGCCATCCACCCATATCTTATATCACAGCCCGCACGGTTGCAAGGTAAGTTTCTCTGGCCACCCATCCATACCTTACATCACAGCCTCCATGGTTGCTAGGTAACATTGTATGGCCATCCATCTCTACCTTACACCACACCCTACACGGTTGCTAGGTAACATTGTCTGACCATCCATCCATACCTCACATCACAGCCTGCACGGTTGTTAGGTAACATTGTCTGACCATCCATCCATACCTCACATCACAGCCCGCACGGTTGCAAGGTAAGTTTCTCTGGCCATCCATCCATACCTTATATCACAGCCTGCACGGTTGTTAGGTAACATTGTCTGACCATCCATCCATACCTCACATCACACCCTACACGGTTGTTAGGTAACATTTATGGCCATCCATCTGTACCTTACATCACAGCCTCCATGGTTGCTAGGTAACATTTATGGCCATCCATCTCTACCTTACACCACACCCTACACGGTTGCTAGGTAACATTGTCTGACCATCCATCCATACCTTACATCACAGATTGCACGGTTGCTAGGTAACATTGTCTGACCATCCATCCATACCTCACATCACAGCCTGCACGGTTACGCTTCCGTCACACATTTTGTCGCGTCACGTTACGGAAATATTCGGATGTCCCCCAGCCGTAAGGCATATGTATGTCAAAAGGTAATGGTTATTTCTCTGAAGGCACAATGTGTATGATAATGTTGAAGTGTGAGGTATTAGTCCCTCAGCAAAGAGCTCAACATCGCACCCCTCAGAGCAGCGATAAGGAACTTAACTTTCAATTGTTTGTTGATCAGATTTAGAGGTTCGCAGACGAGCGAACAGAAATGCTGGCTCGTTTGATGGAAGTTAATTGCCAGACGATGCTGATTCAGCTAATATCTTAACAAGGCGAGAGCGAACTGTAACCATTGACTTTAGTGATGCAGTGAGTAATTGAACCTTGACCCGGTTACCATGCGAGGTCATACCTGATTAATAGGTAACTTATCATCTTTAGACTCATTAAAACTTGGGCGCTGTGTTAACACAAGTTTGTGGACGAGCTGGGGCTTCACAAAACAACAAGAACTCGTTCTCCTGCATTTACTGATGAGCTAATTAACTACCACTATAAATAGATATTAATGACGTGATGAGAGATAGCTGGAGACCTTTCAAAAGAACAAAGCCCCACATTGCACCCTTCCATTGACGATATTCAATAACTCCACATTATTATTATTATTATTATTATTATTATTATTATTATTATTATTATTATTATTATTGTTTAAATTCCTCTGTTGATCAATCGTACAATGTTGGACTTGTGATCCGAAGGTCGCGGGTTAAATTCTGGATGCGGTTATCGGATTTTACAGGAATGGTAAGAGATCCAATCGGAACGTCATGTCGAATGACGTCGACTTGCACATGAGCTCTGGCGACACGTTTGGTGTTTACTTGACAATATAAAAAAAAACACAGCCAGAGATCGCCCAAGAGAGATCCAGTTTACTCTTGTCAACCTGTTCGAGACTCGCACATTTATTATTATTATTATTATTATTATTATTATTATTATTATTATTATTATTATTGTTATTATTATTATTATTATTATTATTATTATTATTATTATTGTAACTACTCTTACGGTTTTCTGAGACACCGAGTTGCAGGAATTTCGTCTCGCCAGATTTCTTTAACGTGCCGGTAAATCTACCGGCACAAGGCTGGCGTATTTGAGGACCTCCGGACTGAGGCAGGATGGAACCTGCCAAGTTGGTTTCAGAAGGCTACTGAAGCAATTATCATTAATGTCATTATTGCTGTCCGCCTCTGTGGTATAGTGGTTAGCGTGACTAACTATCACCGCCAGAGGGCCGAGTTCGATTACCGGCTCTGCCACGAAATTCGAAAAGTGGTAAGAAGGCTGGAAAGGGGTCAACTCAGCCTCTGGAAGTCAACTGAGTAGAGGGGTTTTCGTTTCTCACCTCAGCCATCCTCGAAGTAGTTTCCCACTTCTCCTCCCGGCAAATGTCGGCATGGTACCTGACTTAAGGCCACGGCCGCTTCCTTTCCAGTCCCGGATCCTTCCTCTCTCGTTGTCGTTATAAGAACTAACTGTCTCAGTTCGACGTAGGCAACTTGTAAACAAATAAACAAACTTTGGTTACACAAAAACTGATATGAAACTCTTTTCAATGTTCTTTCCTGCACTTGACTTTCTTGGCTTGTGTACTCGAAGCACGTTTCCTTTGTCCACTTTTCTGTTTTGTCTCTGGGTCGTAATGCTGGAACGAAATATCATCGCATGTAGTGACTTCGGCCAACAAATGCCCCTCGTCCATTGGCGATAAGCCACCATACACTGAGCTTTCTGTTCCTTGTTCGTCCCCTGACGCAGTCACGTCGCTGCAAATTTGCGACAACCGAGAACATTGCGTATAACAACTTCAGTTGATCTATAGGAGATACGGATAATTACTGCAATCTGTGCGATCGTTACATGAAATTTTTCTCGCACAATAACATCAATTTTGTTGACATTGACGGCGGTCTTTGAAGTTGAAGGCCATCCGGAGCGTGGGGCAGTTCTATCCTCCCTGCCACTCAAAGACATGTGTTTCCACATGGCTTGGTCTTTATAAGCTTGATGCAACATCTTCACATTTTATGGTCCTGTTTCGTTGAGGAGTACGCAATATTTCTTTGATTCGCGCTGCTTCAGGCTGGGTACAGTTAACACTGAGCGGAGCACCTTCACGCAGATGACGTGCATGTAGTTGTGTCACTCAATGTCAGGTCCTTCCAGCTTGAAAATATTGAACAGTAATTCCGATTTTTTACACGATTTTGTACTCCCTTTACACCAATAATCACCACCATTAGCACATTATTTTGCGACATGAGAACATTGAAAATGTCTATAACGTGAATTTTGCTTTGAGGAAGCGTGTGTTATTCTTGTTTTAAACGTTAAGTTCACATTTACTATACCGCTTTTCACGAGAGTTTAATCCTGATGTAAACAAATAGGCGGAGCATCTTGCCTTTGCACGTGGGCATAGACGTAGTTGATTGGAGAAGCAACCCTCACGCTTACTCGACTGTATGCGAGCTCGAAGAAAAGCAGTGCGTTCCATTAATTTAGTTTCGTTTAGTTTATTACATTTAGAGCGTTTGGAAGGATATGTAATCAAATTAAAGTATGGTTGTGAGATGTACCGTTATATATACACTGACTGACAGAGCAAATGCAACACCAAGAAGGAGTGGTCAGAACTTTATGCCAATTGCAGGGTAGACTGACGTCACTGAGGTATGCTCATGATGTGAAATGCGCCGCTGTGCTGCGCACTTAGAGAACGATAAATGGGACACGGCGTTGGCGAATGGCCCACTTCGTACCGTGATTTCTCAGCCGACAGTCATTGTAGAACGTGTTGTCGTGTGCCACATGACACGTGTATAGCTAAGAATGCCAGGCCGCCGTCAACGGAGGCATTTACAGCAGACAGACGACTTTACGAGGGGTATGGTGATCGGGCTGAGAAGGGCAGGTTGGTCGCTTCGTCAAATCGCAGCCGATACCCATAGGGATGTGTCCACGGTGCAGCGCCTGTGGCGAAGATGGTTGGCGCAGGGACATGTGGCACGTGCGAGGGGTCCAGGCGCAGCCCGAGTGACGTCAGCACGCGAGGATCGGCGCATCCGCCGCCAAGCGGTGGCAGCCCCGCACGCCACGTCAACCGCCATTCTTCAGCATGGGCAAGACACCCTGGCTGTTCCAATATCGACCAGAACAATTTCCCGTTCCCGTCGATTGGTTGAAGGAGGCCTGCACTCCCGGCGTCCGCTCAGAAGACTACCATTGACTCTACAGCATAGACGTGCACGCCTGGCATGGTGCCAGGCTAGAGCGACGTGGATGATGGAATGCCGGAACGTCGTGTTCTCCGATGAGTCACGCTTCTGTTCTGTCAGTGATAGTCACCGCAGACGAGTGTGGCGTCGGCGTGGAGAAAGGACAAATCCGGCAGTAACTGTGGAGCGCCCTACCGCTAGACAACGCGGCATCATGGTTTGGGGCGCTATTGCGTAAGATTCCACGTCACCTCTAGTGCGTATTCAAGGCACGTTAAATGCCCACCGCTACGTGCAGCATGTGCTGCGGCCGGTGGCACTCCCGTACCTTCAGGGGCTGCCCAATGCTCTGTTTCAGCAGGATAATGCCCGCCCACACACTGCTCGCATCTCCCAACAGGCTCTACGAGGTGTACAGATGCTTCTGTGGCCAGCGTACTCTCCGGATCTCTCACCAATCGAACACGTGTGGGATCTCATTGGACGCCGTTTTCAAACTCTGCCCCAGCCTCGTACGGACGACCAACTGTGGCAAATGGTTGAAAGAGAATGGGGAACCATCCCTCAGGACACCATCCGCACTCTTATTGACTCTGTACCTCGACGTGTTTCTGCGTGCATCGTCGCTCGCGGTGGTCCTACATCCTACTGAGTCGATGCCGTGCGCATTGTGTAACCTGCATATCGGTTTGAAATAAACATCAATTATTCGTCCGTGCCGTCTCTGTTTTTTCCCCAACTTTCATCCCTTTCGAACCACTCCTTCTTGGTGTTGCATTTGCTCTGTCAGTCAGTGTATGATTTTGTTTTAATAAAATAGTGATTAAATAAAGAGAAATGAAGGCACAAGGCGTGGTGTAATACAGAAGTCTTCTCGTAGTGAGGGTAAGTCACAAAAGAGGAAAACCGCTCGGAAGTGACCATATGGAGTGCATCGTGAATGTGTTCAATGAACTAAGTGACCAGAATCCAGGTTTAGTCGTTTATTCAGAAGTTCAGATCGTCGCACTGTTGTCGTATGCCATGCGCAGCCCTGTACGTCCGAACACGAGACGTTGACGAGGTGGAGGTCGGTACTACACGCGCAGCGAATCACAACTCTTTCTTTGGCGGAGGCGTGGATATACCATGTTTACATCAGGATTAAACTCTCGTGAAAAGACATATAGGAACATCAAATTCCCTTCCCATGCAAGTTGGAGTCCACCAAGGTTCGGTACTGCCTCCTCTCCTTTCAATCAATCTCCATCCGTAGTTATCAAAAAGGCTCCTCCTTCTCGGTGTTAAGTCCTACAATCTCCACGTGATCTTCCAGCTAAAATGACATAATCGACGCATTTTGATGACTACGAATGGAGATTAAACGTTAATAAAACAGGGCACATGGGCCGTGGAAGCGATAACACTGACATTGATGGAAGAGAGTTGATGAGAGGAGAACCGAGTCCTTCACAAGTACCTGGGGTCCCCGGTATCCTGTGACGGTGACCTGTTACAAGAATTTGAGTGAGGAAATTCAGTGTGGGTGACGTAGACAAGTGTCGACATACGTGAAAAAGAAATATCACTCCGTTATCTGTCCAGCCGCATTATATAGGGAATTCAGTGCTAGCCAGGAAAGAAGCCAGAGTCACATACAAATCGTACAAACAATGGAAAAGAGAGTGCTCCGTTAGTGAATTGAGGCGTTCACATGGGAAAGATGGTAAGTCCAAAAACAACAGCAATTTCCTTTTTTTTTCTTGGAGTAGGTAGTAGAAGCTCACATGAATGAAATGGAAAAGGTAGCAAGTCAACTGGTAGAATAGATTGACGCAGGATGGAACCCGTGTTAAGTCCACGATCTTTCGCGTGGAGAAGGGAGCAAGTCAAATTAGGTATAACGTTCGACATTTGTTGACAGTAAACTGCGTGTAAACCTTGTTTGTTGCTATTATAGTTCGTCATGGTGATATTCTAATTTCCAGAATGCCTCCTAAACGTATTCCATTGAAAACGGTAATCCGTTATTGCCAGAACCCTCACATGACCTTCATACTAGTTCTTTGTTTCTATAAATAGGTATTACGTGTGTCCAACAATGATCCCAAAAGGAGTTGAGGAAATGATCAGGTAGGGTAAACATTTTTAAGCATTTCACGTAATTATGATGAAGCCTGGATATTTTTGTGACTTCGCCATACAAGATTAGCACTGCGAGCTGGATAAGTAATTCAAGATCTGACATTCGATCATTCGAGACAAGGCAATCGTTCAAAGAAAACCGAGTAAAGTGGGCGGTCTTATCACGTGATCCTTAGGAAGGAGACGAACAATCGGCACACCGAAAGAGAAGGACTTCCACGCTTGATTTCTTCGATGAAAAATATCTTCCATTTTACATTGAATTTGTGCAAGAATTATATACAAACTGATTAGAAAGTAATTTTTAACAATGTGTTTTATCGGATAATTTGTGCCTGAAACATAATTAGCGTAGCTTTGTGTGTTAAACGGACAAAGGGATAACTCCTTGTTTTTACATTATATTTCGATGGCCTAGATTGAACACCTCGTATCTCACAAAGTTCTTCCTATCCATTGTTTCCCTTAAGACTGGTTACGCCTCTCAGCCACACAAGGATAAGCAGTCCATAAGAACAATGTTCGTTGTGTTCTTTTTTTCCTGCGCCGATGTGCGAAGGAAAATGAACCTTACCGTACCATACTACAGAAAAGTATGTTTGCGCGACGTATTTACTAACTCCTAGAGTATAATTTTTATAAGGTTCATTTTCCTTTACTCGTAAGCATAGGAAAATAACCCCAACGAACATTGTTCTGATGGACTGCATACCCAAATGTGGCTGGAAGGCGTGACCCGTCTTAAAGGAAATAATGAATAGGAAGAACTTTGTGAGATACGAGGTATTCAATCTAGGCCATCGCTTTGTTCAATATCATCTGATTCACAATTCTGTCAAGACTAGTTTTTCCTTCTCCTTTTTATGACTTACTACCTTACTACCTTTCCCATGTCAATGCCTCAATTGGACTGACGAAACTCGATAGAGTGAAGAAAGTGTGGCTCACCCTTATATTTGAAAAAAATTGTCAGTGTCACGTCTCATATTGTACGGGTCCCTGAGGTTCCCCACTGATGGAAAGGATATCGAGAGGAGAATACAGGCTTAGAGTATGACCTAAGACGAAATGGAAAGATTGAGTGAATGCAGACATGCAGAATTCAGGTCTCACTCTAGATAACGCCTTCGTCTGATTGTTAGGACTTGAATCGGACACCCCTGCAACACGGAAATAACACAAGGAGAAGATGGTGGATAAGTAGAAGAAGAAGAATGACATTCGACGATTTTCAAGTTGAAAATAATTCACTTTATTCTCCTTGTTGTTATTAGTATTACTGTATTATTGCCGAACACTGGGAAATGCGCTAGGGGCCAGACAATTCGGAAAGATATTTTTCTTTTTACAATTGACTTTACGTTGCACCGACACAGACATATTTTACGGAAACGATGGTATAGGGAAGGGCTACGAGTTGAAAGGAAGCGGCCGTGGCCTTAATTAAGGTGTGAAAATACGAAACCACGGGAAACCATTTTCAGGGCTGCCGAGAGTGGGATTTGAAGCCACTATCTCCCGAATACTGGAAACTGACCGCACTTAAGCGACTGCAGCTATCGAGTACGGTCATTTAAAAATCAAAAATATTTTATATACACTTATAATTGGAGGACAGTAATATATAATACATACAAATGTTCAGGAATGAACATAGACACAATTATGCAAAAAGGCTAATATACTCTGTGAGCAACATTCATGTCAGGGAGTGGGGGGTCGTACCTCTCTAGTACAGACCGCTCGATAAAGGTGAAATGTTGGTAGTTAGTTGCTTATCAATCATAAACCAGTACATATCTGTCTCTGATGAAGTGCTTCTCAGTTAATTACATGCTCAAGTGTCGGACAGACAAACTATGTAATTATTATAATAAAGGTAACAAGCGAGGGTGTGGTCGCGCCCGAGTGGTGCTTGCTACTCAAAACACGCGTCGCTTGGCGCCAGAGCTCCTGCTCGCACAGATACTGAAAAAAGAAAATAATTAGCGCGCTATGACATCAAGGATAATTCCATAATTAGATGTCTTCAACAAGGTTATGCTATCGATAGAGTAACCATTCTCTAGTTTCCATATCAGGAATTTAGAGCAAGTCCTTGCCGGTTCCCCGGTGGGAATAGAATTGTGAAAACAAATACTGGCGAGTCTCATTACTATACTCGTTGGCCCACGTTCTGTCCATCATGGTGTCAGTAATATAAAATTCTTGATCGATCTCTCTTCTCTTGTAATAGGTGTGAAGATGGTCCTGTAGCTGGCAATGATAATTTCATCCTAAGCTCGTCTGTGTAGAAGGATTCTTCCGCTAGCTCGTAAAGTAATCTTGTAAGGGCCAATTTTCGAACTAAGAGCGCACATTTTAAGAAGCACGATTTAACACTGTCTATTCTTTCCACATCATTGATTGTGAGGTGATCCCATATTATTTCGATACCATACGCCACAATGGGTGAGGTGGACGTATGTAATAATGTCAAAGCTATAGTGAGAGATGGGGCTGTTGGATTTTTGATGGGTTTTGCTGACCTCTCTTGTATATGATAGCTGAATGATCTTGTTGAAATCTGGAGTGTTATACTCAGATAATTAAATTTGTTTACTACGATTAATGGTTCGTTGTACAAAGTGAGGGTGTCATTAAGACATTATGATGGATTCAAAACCCAAGTCGAGGAGAACCACTATCAGAAAAACACAAGAAGGCGCTGGGTGATGGGCCTAAGAAATTGGAGGATGTTAAAGCGAGACGAAGGACAATTGTTTGTTACCACGCACTCCCAACTCCATACCCAATAAATATACACAAAGTGTAAAAATAAGGTAGAGCAAACATTGACGTATATTCCTCGTGCGTAGAAGAAGAAAGGGTCTGGACAAGTTTTGTTTACATGTTAGATCTCATTTTCTACATCTCTAAAGTTTCTCCTGGAAACATATAACTGACTTGTGTGAGTCATTGTGTGTATGTTGTGTGAATGGATTTTCTTCATCTATTATGCACTTCAGTCATTATTCTTATTACTATATTTACTATTTATAGTATTATTTGTAGTATCATCATCATTGCCTTGTCGCTGCATCCGTTGATCTCTTCTCTCTGCTATCCTATTCATCTCTCCACAACCTTGGCATCCCATCATCTCAACTATCTCTTCAGTGATCTTCTTCCGTGGTTTCTCTCTGCCTTTCTTTCCCAACACCTTGACTTCGTTATGAAGTCATTATTTCGGTGAATGTAACCAAAAACTAACTCTTTTCACCTTATTCTCGCTATTATTAAATGTCTCTGGGTGTTTATTGTTCTAAGCATTGCTTCATTGGCTTACTTCTCAATCCAGCTAGTTCTTGTCATCTTCCTCCATAGCCACATTTCCACTGCCTCTAGTCGTTTCACGTCCCTTTCAAGAGAGTTCATCCTTCACAGTCATATACCATCACACTCCAAATGAATGTTTTGATAAACAAATTTCCTTTGTTCACTATCTAAGGATTTATTAATTAAGAGCTGCCTCTTCTCCTCAAAGGTTTACTTACATAGGGAAATCCTTCTTTTTATTTCCACAGTGCATCTGTTGTCATCGGTAATAACTGATCCTAAGTAGCAAACTTGTGCATCTGTTTTATAAAAATATTTCCAATTCTGAGATGTGCCTCTGGCTTTGTTTTAAATTTGCTTACAACCATAACATTAGTTTTATTTACATTAATGTTAAGTTGGAAATCTTTTAAAATGGATGTTAATTTGTTGATCTGCATGTTCTTCTCATTGTCAGCCAGAAGTGCAATGTCGTCGAAAATTCTAATACAGTGCACAGTAGTTTGATTTACTTTAATGCCAGGTGTTTTTGACTTTAAAATGTTCATAGCCTCTTCAATGTACAGATTAAATAGAAGTGGTGAAAAGAGACACCCCTGTCTTACTCCTTTCCTGATCCTCACCTTGCATACTGTTTCATTACTTTCAATGTTTATTCTTTGATTGATGTAGAGGTTTAGTATTGCTTTTCTGTCTTTCCAGTCCAAATGAATATCCTTCATAATTTTGAACAGCCTTTTCCACTGAGCATTGTCAAAGCTTTTTCCAGGTCTACAAAAGCCATATATGCATTTCAGTTAACCTCTAGCCTTACCTCCAAGATGGTTTTAAGTGCTATAATAGCTTCTCTCGTTCCTACTCCTTTCCTGAAACCAAACCGATCATCATCTAGATTCTGCACAATTTTCATTTTAATTGTGTTTTTTTTAAATATGCATGTGAATATTTTTGCTGCATGTGAAACAAGGCTTAGTGTTCTGTAATTGGAACATTCTGTTGAATCTCCTTTTTTGTGCAGAAGTACTGCTTTGCTTTCTTCAATATCCTCTGGCATATCTACGTTTTCATAGCAGTACTTGGTGATTTTAAATGAGTTCATATATCAGTTTTTTTCGAGGTTTTTTGCACAGTTCAGCCTTTTTTCCTTTTTAGATGTTTCAGTGCTGTTTTGAATTCTCTTCTTACTATGTGAGGACCTAGTTCATCTTGTGAAACCTACAGTGTCAATTTCTTCTCCATTATATAGATCCTCCAAATACTCTTTCCATCTCTTCATTGCCTCCTCATCTTCTATTAACAGAATTCCTTCCTTATCTTTAAATACACTGGATTTCATTTTAGCCTTAAAATTGAAATCTTTTTACTTCATTGTATGCTTTGTCAGCATTTCCGAATTTCATATCATGTTCTATGCTTTTACAAATGTCATCCATACATCTTTCTTTCGACTCTCGGCACTTCTGTGTAACTAGGTTTTTTTAGTTTCTTATAGTTTATCATACCTTCTGGAGTATTTTTCCGGTGTTCTTTATTTCTTTTCTGAATGAGATTTAGTATTTCTTCAGTCACCCAGTTCTTCCTACGTTCAAGCGCCTTTTTTCCTAACACTTCATCTGCTGCCGTTGTTAGTGAAGCTATCTGTTTCGTTGTTGTTCTTCTACATTATCGTGTCTGTCTTTTCTTCGAATCCTACTTGTGTTAATGGATCATTTAACTTTTCTAGATTATATTTTTTCTTTCTTGGTTTCCTTAATTTCTTCAGCCTAATTCGACATTTTGCTAATACTGGGATATGGTCGCTGTCGATGTCTAAGCCAGGATAGCTATGGCATGAGGTTACCTGATTTCTGTACCTTGTCTTAACTAGAATGTAGTCAATTTGGTATTTGTTATTATCTCCGAAATCCTTCCAAGTGTAACGTCTTCTTTTAGGCATGTCAAATTCAGTGCTCATTACGGTCATGTCCTGTTCTTCACAGAAGTCCATCACTCGTTCTTATCTATCATTTGTTCGTCCTAGATCGAACCTGCCAACAACTTTTCTAGTAGTAATGGTGCCTACCACAGCATTGGAGTCTCCCATTAAGATTATGTTATCTTTGTCATTGTTTAGTTTAATTATATCTTCTATTTTATGATAAATTTCCTCAACTTCATCGTCGTCATGTCCAGTAGTAGGGAAGTATACCTGTATTATTACCATATCTGTTGGTTGGGAAGCTATTTTCACCATCATTATTCTATCATCGACATGATATGTGTTTAGCACGTTGTTTGCCCACTTCTTTCCTAATATTACTGTTACTCCATATTGTCCACCATTTTCATTCCACTGTACACAATTCTGAATGGGTCACTGTGGAAATCACCTTTGTCAGGCCATCTAGTTTCACATAATCCCAGGATGTCTATTTTGTTTTCATCCATAATTAGTTTTAGTTCTTTTAGTCTTCCTGTTTCTAGCGTTGTTCTTGTATTCCATGTCCCTATTTTAATCCCTTCTCCAAGCTTCTGAGGTTTTTGCTTGCTGATGACCTGGGATACCCCAGTTACTCCCCTGCCGGATCTTGGTGTCCGAGTACCACGGTCAGTAGTATCTAAGTTACAATTCGTACTATCCATGGTTGCTATACTAGGTTTCCCGTTGCCTTCAATATCGCAGTTTTGCTGCCATTCAAGTCTTCCTGACCGTGCCAGTGAATTTTCAGCGGCAGTCCACTGGACACCTATTAGTCCTGCACTGTGCTGATACTGATAGCGCTGCTTTCACTACCAGGAAGAGAGACTCCTCCGCCTTTCCAGCTGTTGGGACATATCCTCATCCACTCTTAAAGTCGTTGGTCTTCTTCACCTGTAACCCTATAACAGGGTGCTACCATCCGGAACCAGATGGACCCTGGTACTTTAACGTGGTCTATAATCCTCCTGCTCCTCCTTCCTCATCACTTGCGAGATGAGGCCTGGGGCTTACAACCGGCATAGCGGAGTTATTAATAATGTCACACTAATTGTCGTACTGATATGTAACTTAGTCTTAGAATTATATGTTCGTAGTATTACTTTATTGTAGAGTTTCTATGTCTTACTTTTATGTTTACATTAAATTGTTTTATTGTTTATAGTGGTTAAGTGTAAGAGAGGGCCGTGCACCCTAACTTGGCCACAAATGTAAGTCAGGAATAAATAAATAAAAAATATAAATTAATAAACGGTATATTAATCGGGCTGAGTGGCTCAGACTGTTGGGGGTGCTGGCCTCCTGACCCCAGCTTGGCAGGTTCAATACTGGTTCAGTCTGGTGGTATTTGAAAGTGCTCAGTCCGAGTCGGTAAATTTACTGGCACATAAAAGAGCTCCTGCGGGACTAAATTCCGACACTTCTCACAAAAACCGTAAACGTAGTTAGTGGAAGGTAAGGGCAATAACATTATTAATAATGGGGAACACAATGGAACAGAATGTATCAGTATACCACATGAAACTCTTTCTTGGAAGTTCAAAACGCCCTCCGACAGCATTAATACATGCCTCAACTCTCCATCGAAGCGTGTCCAGGGTTAAAAGTTTCCATCTTCCGCCGGTTGATGGGATACTGAACTACAATGAAGAACTTGATCAATTATCTGGTTAATAAACCTTCCTGGGTATCGATTACAAGATGAAATAGCTTCTGCTCTACCATGATTTTTCAACAACCTACATTTATAAATAAATAAATAAATAAATAAATAAATAAATAAATAAATAAATAAATAAATAAATAAATAAATAAATTAATTAATTAATTAATTAAAAATAACTGGTGATTCCGTTCAGAAATGCCGACAGAGGCTCAGCCTTGGCAGTTCTTGGGAGGTCTGTGTGGGCCTTGTAATATGTGACGGTAGGCTGAAATTGTTCAGAAAACCGATTTTTACGTATTGCATAATTAGATACTCCGTTCTTTTCTGAACATTTTATGAATTATATATAATAAGGTCCTCAAATTATAACTGTATTATTAAGATTTTTGACATCTTTTACTCTGTAATAATAGTTTTTCCCCTTTTCGTAAAAGTATTATATCCCTGACACTTTTACAGTTTCTTTGTGTTTTGTAGAGAAAGGTACGATTCATGTGTTGGTTAATCTGCAACTGTGCATTTCGATAGTCGAAATCAAATAAATCTATAGAGATCATCTCCACCCTGACCTACTGAGGAAGTGCTTGCACGGCAAGACGCAAAATGTAAACGAGGCCTTCAACAAAGTTGTGTGGCCCGCACCTAAAATGTGTTCGTAGGTTACAGAACTTTACAGCTAGGAGTGTCAGATGCTGCGACAACGTGGAACATGGCCAGACTAACAGTTCAGAACATCATCTGGAGTGTAAGAGAAGTTAACAGCTTACGTACCGACCAGTCATATTTTGCTGCTCTCCAAATGCCTAAAGAGTCAAAAAGCAAGAAAACAAAATGAGCATTGGAACTCAAGGATGAGGATCCTGACTGTAGTGCAGGATTCTTCCTACCACTTCGTAGGAAGATATCTGTAAGATTTTTCTAACATATGCATGTGCCTGGACTGTGAATGCTAGAGACGAAAGTCGAATTGATGCCTTTGAGATGAGGTGTTGGCAGAGAATACTGCGTGTACCCTGGACGGAAAGAAGAACCAATGTTTCCATTTTGAACGAACTGAGCATCAAGAAACGTCTATCTCCCCGTGTGAGTGAGTGTTACCTGCAGTTCCTTGGCCACATTCTCAAAAGAGACCTTGGAAAAAAACACTTTGCAAGGCAAAGTTGAGGAAGAACAGCAAGTAGATGGTTAGATCAGGCGAAGAAGAATACTGGCCTGCCTCTTCAGATCATGTTAAGGAAAGCTGAAAACCGCTCTGGATAGAGGCATCTCGTCAAGACTGCAACGCAGAGAATTATGAGGTCTCGACGCTCAGCAATGAGCAAAAGGACTCATGAATGAATACATGTTGAAACACCTTGTCTCATTTTCTCAAAACCATAAACTGAAACATTTGCCCCGTTTTCTTAGAAACTATAAGAGGAAATTTCACAGTTTGTAAATGCCGCTGTCTTACAGCTGTGGATCTTCAGATATAGTCATTGAACCGGTAATTCTGCATTAACAAAAATATTTGTTCATTCTTTACAAAAAAAATTGTAACGCATGGAAATTATTATATACATGTCTTCTGAATGAAAATACCACAGGCATTCAGAATCAGTGAGTTCTAAAAACATAATTTAATTTACAATGAAACTTTCAGAGGAATCTGTTCAATAGTTTCTGAGAAACTTTGCTTAATTTAACATCGTCGGTATAAGACCTAGCGTACTTCATGGTGTTTCGTTTTGGATGAAGCTAAGGTGTACAACCTCTAGTCTGTATTGAACGAGCATTGGAAACAAGTACATGACAGCGTGTTTCAGTTTCACTGATGCTATCTCACAGAGACAACACACAGTGCTATGACTGGCAGATTACGGGTTGGTGTATTGAAAATAAATGTTGACAGCTCGTCCGTAGCTAACAAAACAAAAATAATTATTTACCAGTAAAAAATTATAACATTGAAAATAAAAACGAAACAAGGGATGTTAAATTATAAGCGTGAAAGTAGGTAATTCCCGCTAATGGCACGGCTATTAGTGTCCGCACACCTTGCGATTTATAACCGGCGATAGTGCTTTTCTCTTTTCCCTCAGAATGTTTTCCTGCAGACTAGCTTTTTAAAGCCTTCTCAAAGATGTATTGGAGGCTCAACAATATAGTAGATGAGTTACAAAATATTCGTAATTAGTGGCAAAGGGTGGGAATTTTACTTCGTAAGTTGAACGAAATACAAACTTTCATCGAATAATAATAATAATAATAATAATAATAATAATAATAATAATAATAATAATAATAATAATAATAATAATAATAATAATAATAAATTTATTCAATTAGTTTTTAAGTCCATGTTACATCCAATGATTCTACGCATTTGTATACACACTTCTTGCACACCATTTACGGTACCAGGACCGCCTCCATCTGGTCCATCATTGTTTGCAAGTCCTCCGTCCACAACTCGTTATCCAAGTTGCCTCGTCTGAAGTCGATTAGCACACTCTCACATGTTCTTTTTAGTACAATGGTCTGTAGGTAGGCCTGTAGCTGTTTGCTCACTTCCAATTTGTCCATGTGCTTCTTGAACAAGTTGGTAACTAGCCCGTCCCATGTTATTACCACAGGGACCATCGTCACCTTGGCCCCATTGTACATAAGTGAGAGTTCGTTGGCTAGCATCTCGTACTTTCTTCCTTTAGTGGTTTCGGTCTGTTTCAGGATACTTTTGTTTGTGATTCCAACTTCAATTAATAGGATTTCATTCTTTACAAGGTCATGTATCATCAGATCCGGTTTGTTGTGTTCAATGCGAAGCTCAGTCTGTATGATGACGTCTGACTTTATTCTAATTCGCTGATTGGATATGACATTTTCAACTTTATAGTTCTTTATTTTCTTAGAATTATTCAGCCCATACTTTTTGGTGAACATGAAATGCAAGCATCTGACAACATCATTGTGGCGTTTCTTGTAGTCCAAATTAAGCATTCGTCCACATTGTGTTGCCAGGTGATCTAGTGTCTTATTGCCCTGGTTGCAGTGTGGGCACCTCTGGAATATACTCCCATGACTAAAGAAGATGTTTCTGTCTTGTATCTTACAGAACATTCCTTCTTCCTGTGGAGATATATTCCCCCTCATTAGCCATAACGATGACTGTTTTACGTCAACAAATTTCTCCTGTTGTTCACGGAA
Organism: Anabrus simplex; assembly: GCF_040414725.1. Taxonomy (NCBI): domain Eukaryota; kingdom Metazoa; phylum Arthropoda; class Insecta; order Orthoptera; family Tettigoniidae; genus Anabrus; species Anabrus simplex. The sequence continues at coordinate 17,202,504 of NC_090271.1, read as the reverse complement.
CAATGTGGAATGCATTGACTTAGCCATGATTCGATCCATTCGCATCTGTTTCTGTTTCTGTTTAACTACTTTTACCGTGACATCGTTTCCTTCCTCAATTAGGTACTTCCGTTTCAAATGTTCTTCAATCAGTCCAAGATGGGTTGCATTTCTTCTTTCACTTTCTGCGATAAACTTCGTTCTTGTGTTTGTTGCCAAATATTTACATAGTTCTAGTAAAATCAATTCGGCCTTCTCAGAAATATTTTGTAGTCCTCTTCCTAACTCATGTCTTTTCAGGTACAGTCGTTCCATATTACCTGCTGTTCTGACGATATTATGCTCTCTCAAGATTCCTCTCACCTTCAGATCAATGTTGTTAAATTCTTCGTGCTCGTACGGGATCAGGCCAATATAATAGTTAATAGTTGATAACGCGTACTCATTTATTGCTGCAAACAGGTTTCTCGCGTTCAACTTTGTTTGGCATACATTTGTTACCCGTGATTCGATCTTGTTGGTTATGATAACTTTATTCTCGGGTTTAATTACATTTCTCGAGTCTTCTAATATTCCTAGGTATTTGTATCCTTCCACGTCATTTACCTTCTCTCCAAAGATATGGTTCGAATTGATATTGTTCGCTGACTTTTGCTGATTGATTGTAAAACCCATGTTGTTGAGACACTGATTCGTCCACTGGCTCAGCTCGTTCAATGTCTGCACATCTTTGGCGAACAATTTAATGTCATCGATGAAAATGAGGTGGTTGCACTCAATTCTTCCATGTTCATCTGCTTGGATCTTCTCGCAGTTCTTATTTAGAATTCTGCTTAATGATTCCATAGCAATTACGAACAACTTGGGTGATAGAGCATCTCCTTGTAATATTCCTCTATTTATTTTCACGTCACCGACCACTTTATTTCCACATATTAATGTTGTTCTCTGTTTGTCAAGTGTTCTATTGACAAATTTAATGATGTTTTCTGGCATATGTATCTTCCGTAGGCATTCAATTAGGTATTCATGTGACAACGAATCATATGCTTTCTGAATGTCCACCCAAGCAGTACACAATTTATTATTGTACTTTTCATTTATGGTTTTGCTTATAAGTGCTTGTTCCTTAGCGCCTTGACATCGGTTGCGTGTTCCCATTTGATTACTTGAGATAATATTGTTCACGTCACAGAAATCATTGACTATTACCGTGAACACTTTGCTGATTAATTTGAATAAATTTGAAAGGCATGTAATTGGCCTCAGGAGCTGCGGTATGTTTGCATTCGGGACTTTTGGAATCAAATATGTTATCCCAGCATAAAGCTCTTCATCGATCAAGTCTGGGTTTTGGATTATTTCGTGGATTAGTTGTTCTAACCTCTCATGTAGTGCATACATTCTCTTAATAAAGTAATTATATACAAAATCAGGTCCTGTTGCTTTCCAGTTCGCAAGGTACTTTATACAACTGGATATGACCTCTTTTATCTTATCTCTATCCATATCTACCTCCACTTCCGCTGGACTTAGTTCTTGGATCAGTTGTTCATAATCTTGTCTTTCATCATATTGCCAAATTGTAGTCCAAAAGCGTTTGGTTTCTTCAAGATTAATATCTTCACTTACTGTAAATCTGTCGCCTTCAAGGTCACGATAGAAGGTCTTCCTATTAAACTCAAACTTTCGGTTTGTGTTTCTAGATGCTATACGATTTTCAGCTATCACTATCTTCTTCTTGTAAATAGCTATTTTCTCAAGAATCATATCACGCATCTTCTGAATATCACTACTCTTGTTTGAATGAATTCGATTTTCTCTACACATTCTAATCAACTCTTTACTTGCTCTTTCATTTGGGCGGTGGGCATCAATTATTTCCAATTTTCTATTCAATTTGTTGATCTTGGCTTCGATAGAGCTTTTCCAGACAGATGCCTTCTTTTCTTTAGCTGTCACCATCTCATACGTCTGTTGGCATGCATACAACACATCATTCATTTCGGCGATCGTGGTTATTTGCTGTTCTACTCGTTCCGATTTTATGATTACATTCATCATTTCGAATATTTCTTGATTTATTTCCTGGCTAAATATTTTCTTAGTTCTTGTTTTTGCCTCTTTCTTCTTACAGTATTCATCAACATTTGTCAATAACGTTCGTTTCACTTTGAGGAACAAGTCTGTGTTCTTCACCATAGATGGCATTTGTATTGCATTATTTTCTTTGAGGTTATCCGTTTCACATGCATTAATATTCTGACTCTTGTGTCTGAATCGATTGTATAAATTCCTGATATCAATTTGACGAGCTCCTTGGTCAAAGCGTTGTTGAAACTCTTTGGTTATTTTCGGCCACCATCCTCGGGGCATCCTGCTAAACCGTGCATCAATCATCTGCTGCAATCTTTCGATCCATTTTACTTTGTCGCATTCTTTAATCTCATTGACTAATGTTACAAATATAAGCTCTTTGTTTTGTGCTTCTGCCGCCTCGACCATGTTTGGGTCATCTTCCCCCTCTCCCTCACCTTGTTCCACAGCTGTAGATAGGATAATTAGGTCGGTATCTCGCGAGGCATCGTTTGATTCTTTCAGTTTATTCGATGATTCGATGCTCGGAGTAACCATTTGATTTTGATCACGCGTGATTGTGTTAGTAGATGTTTCCATTTATCACCAGAACATTACGCGAACGACCCACATTAGCACTAGGTGTATAACTGCGCTCTAGTGTTGTTTCCTCACAACTCAAGTGATAGTACCACAAAATTATTGTTCCAATACGCCTTTAGCGGTGATCTTGTGAACTACTTATTACGTTTCGATGTTGTCTAAGCTTCGAACCTAACTCTTATTCGTTTAGGTTAAGTACCTTCATGCAACCGTAGTTCGTGATTCTTAACGACACTAAACATTTCACACAGACTCACCTTAACGTCCGTTGATCAGCGTTTGCTTCTTACACTCTTCACAACTAATACAGTCTGCATTGTGAAATATTGCTCTTATAAGTACCAATTCACTATCACTCGCAAACGATACGTCCTATCACACAGCCGCCATCATTGAATAATATAATAATAATAATAATAATAATAATAATAATAATAATAATAATAATAATAATATGTATGTTCAACCGTTGTCTCATTTCCATACGGGGCTGTGTATGAGCAATGTTTTTACGACAACCGCAAAAAGGAGTTAATGAGCTGTAATGAATGACGTAATATACGATAGTAGGAAGGGAGATAGTGAAACCTGGTGCCGGCAGAAAGCCTGCTCCTGTCGAATAGCACCAAGTGGACTGTTCAAGGTTGAACGTCCCCATCCGACGGATGAATCATCATCAACAGCGTCATATAATGTCAGGCCATATGAAGACTGTGGAGGGGTTTGGAATTGAATCCAAGCTATTGGACGCCACCACCTCCCCTACCCTGCGGGCCAACATTCTGACGGTGAATTTTTTCCACCAACCGGACATTAAGGAATAATAATAATTATTATTATCGTAGTTGTTACGTAATCTGGTGTACGGGAATGGAAGAAAGAGGAGAAGAAGAAGAAGATGAAGAAGGAGGAGAAGAAGAAGAAGAAGAAGAAAACGGGGAGAAATTCAGCACCGTACAGTAAATTTTCTCTTGTTGTTCAACAAGATAACGAAGAAGAGGATTTTTAAGACCCTCTTGTATCTTTTGATCTTCTTGTTCCTCAGTCTTCCTTAAGAAGGCGTGGAAGAAGAAAAAGAAGGAGGAAAAGAATAATAAGAAGTATGATTTTCACTGTTTTCTACCTGTACAACATCTTCTTCTTATTATTATTCCTGGTTATTATTACCAATACTGAGCAATGTTATTAACACCATTGTTACGCACTCTGGTGTATGAAAGAAGAGAAAAGCGTATTTTAAGACTCTCCAGTAACATTTTGTCTTCTTTTTCTTCAATCCTCCTTAAGAAGAGAAATTAATAATAATAATAATAATAATAATAATAATAATAATAATAATAATAATAATAATAATAATAATAATCTTTTTCTTCAGCATGGATTCGTTGTCTCCATTTAGTTCTGTCCTGGGCCATGTGAAAGTGCTCTTCAGATCATTGTGATGGGTATCGGCCCATCGCTATTTTGGTCGTCCTCTTGGTCTCCTACCAGTGACTTATAACATGTAACCCGTCTTCGCGATTGTGTCGACGTCTGACGTTAGTACATGTCCAGACCATCGTAGACGACTCTCGCGCATTGTTTCTTGAATCGGTGCAACGCCAAATTTCTCTCAGATGGATTCACTGGAGATGCAGTGACGGCAGCTGTCCACCTCAGCATCTTGGTCTCCATGTCTCAGTCGTAGTCGGCAACATTCGCAACAGGTCTCGTATCAGTACGATAGATTTTTTAGTTCAGATTATTTTTCATCTTCCGGTCGCAAGTGACGCCAGTTATTGTTCTACATTTCATCCAGGCTGCCGATATCCTTGTACTGACCTCTTCGACAAGTGGGCCATCATCAGTGATCGTGGAGCCATGATTAACCATCTTCTCATTCGCGGCAGGTCCTCATCGTCTACCTGAATTGCTTGTGGATCTGACGTCATATATTCAGTCTTATTTCAATTTGGGCGCAGGCCGAAATGCGCCAGCTGATCGCTCCATTCTGCGGTTTGGCATTGCAGATCAATCTGGGTCTCAGAGGCCAACATGGCATCGTCTGCGTAGAGAAGCGTATATGGCCAATAGCGGTGCAGGTCTGCTGATAAAGTGCCCATCACTAGCGCTGAACCTTGGTGAACGCCAATGGTGATGGGAAAGTCAGTGGATGCTCCTGCGGTGGCCTGAACATAGCTCCGTTGGTCTACACAAAGCAACTGAAAGCAGTTGACAGGGTATTCTGGTATGCCATGGTCGCGCAATGCTAGCCATATGAAATCATGCGGTACGCGATGAAAGGTCCAGGAAAGCTAGATGGATTGGCTTGATCTTCTCATAATGCTTTTCAACTAGGAGGCGTGCAGTATGGATTGCATCGGTTGTGCCACAATTCTTCAAAACTAAAGCTTGGTTTCTGTAAAACTCAACGATCTCATGTATCCTTTTATTAAGAACCCGTTCGAATACCTTCATCGCGTGACACAAAAGTCAGATCGGTCGGTAATCGGCACATTCAGCTTGGTTTCCCCTGTCTTTTAAAGATGAGTACGGTGATGCTCCGTTGCCAATAGCTCGGTGTTCGACCCTCCTTAATGATCGGCTTGAACTGCTGAGAGCACGAGAGATTTGCTGGAAGATAGTCTAGGTCAATAGCTTTCCCCGGCTTCATTTCCTTCAAAGCAGCTAGGACCTCTTCGATATCAATGCCTATTACAGGTGTTCCACAGCAGCTGTGAATGGGTTTGGAGGATGGAAAAATTCCTCCGCTGAGACTGTCTCGAAGTCGCTACGCCAGCGCTCTCTTGCCTTTTTCCAATCAAACAAGAAGTTTCCTATTTCATCGTTGATGCCGTAGAAGCACTGGGTGTCTCGTGTTTTTCGATGCCTCGCTTTGGCGAGTCGATATAATTCCCACTCGCTCGTACGCGTGTCTAGTTTTACATGAAGATTTGCAAAATGCTGTTTTTGTTGTAGCTATGATCTTCTTTGCATCACTATGGGCTATCTTGTAGACATTCCAACGAGAAGGTGTGTTGTCAGCAAGAAGCTCGTGGTGAAGCAGTTTCTTCTTTGTACTGCATTTATGACTTCATCAGTCCAGAGCCATGTATCTTTGTAAATTTTTCGCCGTCCTGGTTTTGTTGATCCAAGTGAATAATAATAATAATAATAATAATAATAATAATAATAATAATAATAATAATAATAATAATAATAATAATAATAATAATAATACATTTCTTCTTTCTGGCATTGTTCCAATTTATCTGGGGTCGGTACTTTGTGCTAAATTAGAGCAGGTTTACGGCTCAGTGCCTTTCCCAACGCGTGATCTTCATAAATACCATCTATCTTATATGAGTACTAGCATGATACCCGTGCTTCGTTACGGTATTATACTGAAATTTATTATTGAATGCTTATAGTTTTATATATAACCCGCATATTCGCGATCTGACTCGTTTTCTGAGAGATTGCGCCAAAATTCGCGATCTGACTCGTTTTCTGAGAGATTACGGCAACGTTCCTCCCATTTTTCAATCTTTTTCCCAACAATCGATTTCGTATTTCCCGGCCTAGGTCCAGGTATTCCACCCGGACAGTTGGGTCCCTGAATCTTCGCCATTTTTTCCTATAAGCATTTTTAATGTGGATCAAATCCTTCAGGAGATCCGGCGTGGTGTCGTCTTCGGTGCCTTGGCGATACTGAACCCGCGGCTGGACTGCATTCGTAGTCATTACTCGTCCAGGACCCGTTTCCAGCGCGGTCCTCACATTTTGACGACGGTTCAGAACATTATTATTATTATTATTATTATTATTATTATTATTATTATTATTATTATTATTATTATTATTATTATTATTATTATTATTATTATTATTATTATTGATGTTCTGGACCCCACAGCAAGATGCATGACCGCTACTTGTCGGTAAATTGCATCTGCTGCCATTGTCATTGATGACTGTATGACCAGCATCATTGTCGCGCGTAGGCAAGTGCCCAGGATTTCTGACGATACGAATGACATACTTCCGTGCATTATTGACCTTATTATAAACGCGAACAATTGCACGGTCAATATCATTCCTATCGTTTATCACCCCCAACGAAGAGGGCTGAACTTGGACATTAAAAAATCCGGAGTGTTGCTATTCATTTCAGCGAGCCCGACAACTATGGATTCGACACTCTTTCCGATTATTTTCATATATCACTCTCCCATCGCCCCCTACTACGAAGGGGGCTGAACTTGGACTTAAAAAATATTCCGGAGTGTGACTATTCATCTCAGCGACCAAGAAAAGTACGGATTCAACACTTCTTTTGATGATTTTTGTATCTGAGCCCCCTTGCCCCCCTGCCTCCAACTTTTCTTGGGGTGTATTACCCCCACGTGGTTTGTCTCCTGATACTAAAAATCCGGAGTGTCACTATTCATCCCAGCGACCCCGAAAAGTATGGATTCCACACTATTTTCGTTAATTTGTATATCTGACCCCCCTCACCCCCCCGCCCCTAAGGGTTCCTGTGCTGTCTTACCCCCACGTGGTTTATCTCCTGATACTAAAAATGCGAAGTGTACAATTCACCTCGGCGACCCCGAAAACTATGTATTCGACACTATTTTCTTTTATTTTTATATATCAATCCCCCTCACCCCTCCAAAGGGGGCTGAAATTGGACTTAAAAAAACCGAAGTGTCACTATTCATCTCCGCGACTCCGAAAAGTATGGATTCGACACTATTTTCGTTAATTTGTACATCTGACCCCCTTGCCCCCCTCTATGCTAAGGTTTCATAGGCTGTCTTATCCCCACGTGGTTTGTCTCCTGATACTAAAAATCCGGAGTGTACAATTCACCTCGACGACCCCGAAAACTATGTATTCGACACTATTTTCCTTTAATTTTTATATATCAGTCCCCCCTCGCCCCCCACCCAAATGGGAGCTGAACTTGGACTTTAAAACACCCGGAATGTCACTATTCACCTCAGCGACCCCAAAAACTATGGATTCGTCACTATTTTCAATTACTTTTTTACCTGACCCCCCTAACCCCCCACCCCTAAGGGGGCTAGAGGTGGCTTACCCCCACAGTGCTCGTCTCCAGATAGCAAAGAATAAGTTTCAAAATTTGATTGAAATTACTCCAGTGGTTTAGGAGGAGGTGTGTCATTTATACACATACATACATCATCAGTCCCCCCTCGCCCTCCACCCAAATGGGAGCAGAAATTTTACTTTTAAAAAATCGGGAGTGCCACTATTCTCCAAACCGACCCCAAAAACTACGGATTCGACACTATTTTCGATTATTTTTTCCTGACCCCCCTAACCCCCCACTCCTAAGGGGGCTAGAGGTGGCTTACCCCCACAGTGCTCGTCTCCAGATAGCAAAGAATAAGTTTCAAAATATGATTGAAATTGCTCCAGTGGTTTAGGAGGAGATGTGTCATTTACACACACACACACACACATACATCCATTTATATATATATAGATAGATTACGAGGATTAATGTGTCACATGTCACGCATATGAAACTATGTGAGGCCAATCAACCGTGCGTTATAAGATTTGGAATTGTGAGAAGCGAGTGCGGCCATGCTCGGTTTGTGTTCGATGAGCCTCTCAATATCATTGGATGTAAAGTCTATGTGGTAGATATCCGACGCATATTTCTGTAAGTTATGTCTCAAACTATTTTTATTTGTCTTACCTTGTTTTATGTTTGTTAATAAACCCCCATATTTTTGACCCCATTCTTTCATTTGCTGGGAAGGTTTCTGGGTTCATTCTATTCTCGTTCCTCCCACTGCTCCGATTATGCACGAGTTCAGCTCCAGGCTGTTTTAGTCTGTCCCGCCCGTCCACGGCCCATTGAAGAGGTAGGTAGGTAAGTATCCACGGACCGTTCGGTGTATGTACGTTAGAGTGGGTGTGCTTATGTATGTGTGCGAGTATGTGCGTGTGTGTCCTCGGTAGCAGAGTATGTGTGTTGTATGTGTTGCGTGTCGTGTGCGTGTGAGTGGGTGTGGTCGTTTCAGTATGATGGGAATTCCTAAAAGAAAAATGGGACGACGAAATGACAACTGTCCACCCTAAAGGAGAAAAATAATAGATACGAAATTAAGGAAGCTGGTCGCTGGAAGATGAACAAGGTAAAAACTCAAGCTTCACAAACTATAGATGAAAGTTCGATGGATATAAAGATTCCTCACAGTGAAGCTGCGTATTAGGTGCTAGGCAATCGGCAGGGAGGTGAAAATAAACCTTGGGTTATGGATTACATGCCATCTAAAATTGAGGAACGATGGAAACGGAAATCTCAAAAGAGTGAAGAAGGATGACTTCAGAATCTGGTAAACAGATGCATATAGGATGTCGGTCAGCAAAAAGGAAAATGGCTCTCTGAAAAATGCAAAGACAACGAAGAGCTGGAAAACCATGGAAATATGAATTTAACATTAAGCGAAGTGAAGAGATTCTGCCATTCTTACAGAGGTCGCATAAAACAGCTGCGGAATGACAAGAACTCTCCATTGTGGAAGAACATGAAACCAAGAACAAAGAAGACTTTAAATATTCTCACGTTGGTTATCCAAACGTCAACAAAGAGAATATTCTTCCAATGTACGAAGATTTTAACCAAGCAATACGGTTTATTCCCAGTAGTAGGACAAGGCCGGTACTAAAACAATGAGTGTTGAGTCAGCATTTTCCCACGAGGTCACTTGTGATGTTTGGGACATCACTGCATGTTTTCAATTATTGAACTATATAATTAATTGATAAGATGTACATATTTAATCACTGATAGGTCATGTTTAAATTTATATATATATATATATATATATATATATATATATATATATATATATGGTTTTTATCATCCATTTCAATCATCATTTCTTTTCTTTGTATCGCGGCTATAACGTATTCTGAACGAACAAATTATTGGGTAAAGTATTTCAACACCATTCATATTAATAACTTGCAGTAAATTTTCCAATAGCCGTTGTGAGGTGACCAGAGTCAGCAGGCTAATTTCAGCCCATTTCCAGGAAAAGTACGTCATCAAGGTTACGAGAAATCTTACCCTCTCTACCTCATGAAGAGACAGTTGATACATTATTAACGCCAACTTTTCGAACTTCGCTACCTGACGCTTTATTTCAGCGGGAAAGTTCAGCCTATGTGAATGAACGTAATGAAGCAACGTGATGGATTCACAGCAATGCATAGGAGAAGGGATGAGACCTCGAATCTTACTGGACCATGTGATATGGCTGATGGAAGGAGACTTTTGAACCGATATATACTCGCGGACAAGAGCTGGAGAGGACATTCTTATTCTCACTCTTAGACAATGAGACACTCTTGGAAGACACTCTTACTACGATTCTACGTCTGCACATCGGAGAAGATTTTAACTTAGTTCACTTCGCTTCTGAGTAGTACCGTAGGATACTACTCAAAAGTTACTCTCATTGGAACTTGTTATCTCAATGACGAGAGGTAGTCAACGGGAGACCGGTTTTGACTAGTATAGGGAAGGAGAGCTTTTATTATGAATTTAGCTACACTACTGTTCCGTAATACGGAAGAATACAAGTGTATTCTCTCCATGAACATAACCCATGGTGGTTTTGCATTTAAAATTAGGACTCATTACGACTTTATGTAAGGAGTAAAGTAGGAAGTGTTAAAGGCAGGAAAAGCATAAGTAGGACTGGAATCCAACAACAGATGAGGCAGCCGGTACGAGAGATCCATCAATCATCGGCTTCAAGACAACAGAGTCTACATATGGTGAGCTTATGTCATAAGTTACTGCAAGTCTTCGCGCAACAGTTCATTTTCTTAGAGTTAATTTCATTAAATTTTTCTTTTGCTTCCGTAAGTTGAGATTTCGTTCATACGCCGTTACGTCACGTTTTTCAACTTAATAAATGGCTGTTTTAATTTGTATGTTCTGAAATTATTATCAATGATCTTTAAATTCCAAGTTAGTGTACTTAATGATGTGTTCCGTCACCCCACCCCTGGGAGATTTTTGAGTCTCATTACGAATTATTATTATTAATTATCAACTTTCGTTTTCAAGCCATAAGCTTGAAGGCTGGCGCCCATGGGATATTGTTTATGGAGAAACAATGAGATATCATTTGTTTATTTTAATATTAAAGTGACCCGCCACGTTATATTTTGTCAAACATCTGTGGGCCGAGTGGGTACGTCACGCACTGACTCTTAGTATGGTATCTAGGGGTTCTGACCCGTGGCCATTGACCCTTAGTTGAGTAGTAGGGCAATAGGGATTCGCAGATTTTGCGTTCGAGAGCAAGCCTAACCTTACAGTCGCCATCTTGGAGGGGCCTAACCTCACACGGCGTAGTTTTACGTACGAGAGCAAGCCTAACATAACAGTCTCTACCTTGGTCTAGCCTAACCTCACAGAGCATAGTTTTACGGCGAGAAGCCCGCCATAATGGAGGGGCCTAACCTCACAGGGCGTAGTTCTACTGCCAGATGACCCTCCTGACGCCAAGGGCCTAGTTTTATGGCTAGATGCCCTTCCCTACGCCTTCTTGAGGAGCCTAACCTAACAGGGGTAGTTTTAGGGCCAGATGCCCTTCCCGACGCCTTCTTGGAGATGCCTAATCCCTCACGCCCTAGTTTTACAGCCAGATGCCCTTCCCCACGCAACCTTGGAATTTTATGGCCAGATGTCTTTCCCGGCGCCATCTTGGAGGGGCCTACTCTCACAGGGCATAGTTTTACGGTCATATGCCCCTCCCGTCGCGTTTTGGAAGGGCCTAACTACACAGTCGCAATCATAGACCCAGTTTTACGGTCAGGTGCCCCTACCGTCGCCATTTCGGAATGCCAAAATACACGGGGGCCCATTTTTACGGTCGGATGCCGCAGTCACCGTTTCAGAGGGGCGCAACTACACGGAGCCCAATTTTAAAGATAGATAACCCTCCTGTCAGCATTTTGGAGGTCCCTACACGTCGCCATTTTGAACTCGGGCCCAGTTTTACGGTCTGATGGGCTTCCCTCATTAAACCTGCCATTTTGGAGAGGACTAACCACACACTCGCTGCTTGGGGCCCAGTTTTTCGGTCAGATTCCCCTTCCCGCAGCGTCCTCTTCTGGCTCAGTTTTACGGTCAGATGCCCTTCCCTCCACCTCCTCACCTGGCCTAGTTTTACGGTCAGATGTCCTTCCCTCCCCCTCCTCATCTGGCCAAGTTTACGGTCAGGTGCCGAACCCTCTTCCTTATCTGGCCCAGTTTTACGGGCAGACGCCCTTCCCTCCTTCTTATCTGGCTTAGTACCCCCCTGGAGTAGTGACAGAGCTATGATGTATTACGTGCGGGCGATTAGAAAATTCCGTTTTAACATCCAGCGAATACGTCGACCTGGTTATGCACGTTTAGTCTTATTCGTTATAAAGGTCACTCTTTAGTAAACTGAAGCCTTTATAGATGGTGTAAGTGTGAATTGTTCTTTAGTCTCTGAGTACTGTGATAGAGAGTAGAGCGCTTTACTCCATCATGACAAGAACATTAATAGTTGATGTACAAGGCTTTAAAGTGAACGGCAACAAATTTATGTTCAAAGACGTGGCTCTGTTGGATTACACTGTGTTGCGGGCGCCAAAATTCTCAGTTTTGTATTTAGCCCACTTTTCCCTTACTGTTTGCAAACAGATAAAGAAGATAACAGACACAATGGATAGAACAAATTAGGTCTGCTGTGGGAAGAAAAAGGAATACCTTATCGCTTTCTAGCTATGATTATGAACGCACATTTATCAAGAGCAGATATTGCTCTTTAAATGGTTGTGAAAAGAAGGAATCGTTGCGTGAGTATCAACCATCAACATGTGCAATTATCAATATGCATGAATTAGGATGTGCATCATTCAAAACTCTTCACAAAGAGTATAGTGGCGAAACAGTTAAACAGTCTTTACGTCATGTGTGCATGCTGATTGGTTGTGTTGCAGTGCATGCCGCGAGGTGAACAACATACGTAAATTGTAGTGTCAAAATTACGTCAGTGTGAAGGATACATTTGTAGAGTAAAGACATCATGTCATTTCTATCCAATACTAAGCGTAACGCAGGTGAAAAGTCAATCTTACTAGAGTCTCATATGCTCTCTCCTTTACATCCTTACTACAACCCCTAAATACCCTCATGGCCATGTGAAGAGATCTGTACCCTTTATTAACAATCATATTTAGTAGTATAATGCAGGGATTCGGCGGCCGCCGCCGCCGCACGCCTCCTCCTCCGCCGCCTCCTCCGCCGCCTCCTCCTCCGCCGCCGCCGCCGCCCGCGGGAAATTTGAATTTTGGCGCGAGATTTGAATTTTGGCGGGAGATTTGAATTTGTAAACAAAGCCACGTGCTTTTTGACAGACAACAACGCAACGCTAACCTCACTGCTACCATCTTGACGGGCCTAAACCTCACTAGTGCCAACTTAACCTCACTAGCGCGAGGTAAACAAAGCCACGTGCTTTTTGACAGCCACGTGCTTTTTGACAGACAACAACGCATCGCTAACCTCAGTACTGCCATCTTGACGGGCCTAAACCTCAGTAGTACCAACTTAACCTCACTAGCATGAGGTAAACAAATCCACGTGCTTTTTGACAGCCACGTGCTTTTTGACAGCCACGTGCTTTTTGACAGACAACAACGCATCGCAAACCTCAGTACTGCCATCTTGACGGACCTAAACCTTAGTGGTACCAACTTAACCTAACTAGCGCGAGGTAAACAAAGCCACGTGCTGTTTTGACAGCTCTCATCCGCCATCTTTAAACCACAAAGCACTGTGCTGCCCTCTATATCGCAGTAGCTGCAAAATTCGTCACCTGTCATCGGCAGTGCTGCCATCTTGACGGGTCTAAACCTTAGTGCTACCAACTTAACCTAACTAGCGCGAGGTAAACAAAGCCACGTGTTTTTTGACAGCTGTCATCCGCCATCTTTAATTCTATTGAGCACAGTGCTGCCCTCTTTAGCTACTTACCTTTGAAATGTGGTGGCGGATAATTTGAAAAATGCTTTTTGACAGCAGCCATCTTGCATCGCAAACCTCAGTGCTGCCCTCTATGTAGACAAATCCACGTGCTTTTTGACAGCCACGTGCTTTTTGACAGCTGTCATCCGCCATCTTTGAACACTGTGCTTCCCTCTTTAGATGTTAAATTCTTCACCTATCATTGGCAGTGCTGCCATCTTGGCAGGCCTAAACCTTAGTGCTGCCAACTTAACCTTACTAGCGTGAGATAAACAAAGCCACGTGCAGCTGTCATCCGCCATCTTTAATCTATAGAGCACAGTGCTGCCCTCTTTAGCTACTTACCTTTGAAATGTGGTGGCGGATAATTTGAAAAATGCTTTTCGAGAAGCAGCCATCTTTAATCCAGAGAGAACAGTGCTGCCCTCTATGTGGTGGCGGCAAATTGAAAAATTCCACGTGCTCTTGTTTGAAAACAAACTCACGTGCTTTTTTGACAGCTGTCATCTGCCATCTTTAATCAACAGAGCACAGTGCTGCCCTCTTTAGCGATTCCACATGACAGCAGCCATCTTTAATCAAGAGAGCACTGTGCTGCCATCTTTAGCTAGATACCTTTGAAATGTGGTGGCGACAAATTGAAAAATTCTACGTGCTCTTGTTTGAAAACAAACTCACGTGCTTTTTTGACAGCTGTCGTGCAGCTGTCGTGCAGCTGTCATCCGCCATCTTTGAGCATAGTGCTGCCCTCTTTAGCTACTTACCTTTGAAATGTGGTACGTCATCCGCCATCTTGCATCGCAAACCTCAGTGCCGCCCTCTATGTGGTGGCAGACAATTCCACGTGACAGCAGCCATCTTTGAGCACAGCGCTACCCCTCTTTGTGGCGGCGGGAAATTCCACGTGCTTTACAAACCTATATGCTTTTCTGACAGCTGTCATCCGCCATCTTTAATCCAGAGAGAACAGTGCTGCCCTCTATGTGGTGACGGTAAATTCCACGTGCTTTACAAACCTATATGCTTTTCTGACAGCTGTCATCCGCCATCTTTAATCCAGAGAGAAGAGTGCTGCCCTCTATGTGGTGAAGGCAAATTCCACGTGCTCTTGTTTGGAAACAAAGCCATGTGCAGCTGTCATCCGCCATCTTTAATCACCGTGCTGCCCTCTATGTGGTGACGGCAAATTCCACGTGCTCTTGTTTGGAAACAAAGCCATGTGCTTTTTTGACAGCTGTCATCCGCCATCTTGCATCACAAACCTCAGTGCTACACTCTATGTGGTGGCGGCAAATTCTAAATGCTTTACAAACCCATGTGCTTTTCTGACAGCTGTCATCCGCCATCTTTAATCACCGTGCTGCCGGGTGGCGGCAAATTCCACGTGCTCTTGTTTGGAAACAAAGCTTTTAATCCAGAGAGAACAGTGCTGCCCCGGTGGCGGTAAATTCCACGTGCTTTACAAACCTATGTGCTTTTCTGACAGCTGTCATCCGCCATCTTTAATCCAGAGAGAACAGTGCTGCCCTCTATGTGGTGACGGTAAATTCCACGTGCTCTTGTTTGGAAACAAAGCCATGTGCTTTTTTGACAGCTGTCATCCGCCATCTTTAATCACCGTGCTGCCCTCTATGTGGTGACAGCAAATTCCACGTGCTCTTGTTTGGAAACAAAGCCATGTGCTTTTTTGACAGCTGTCATCCACCATCTTTAATCACCGTGCTGCCCTCTATGTGGTAGCGGTAAATTCTATGTGCTTTACAAACCTATATGCTTTTCTGACAGCTGTCATCTGCCATCTTTAAGCTGTAAATCCCCGATTCTCGTGTTAGAAGTTGTAAAACAGATTCTTAATCCGAGTTGTCAGGAAGGGCAACCGGTCGAAAACAATAGTGTATGACGTGAGAGGCTAGATACTGCTAGTTTTGCGTCAGGAAGGGTAACCCAACAAATTCATGCGATTTAAAAATCTTAGTCAGGAAGGGCATCCGGCGAGCATATAGCTGTAAATCCTCCCCGATTCTCGACAGATTCTTAATCCGAGTTCTTTGACGTCAGGAAGGGCAACCGGTCGAAAACCATAGTGTATGATGTGAGAGGCTAGATACTGCCAGTTTTGCATCAGGAAGGGCGACTAGTCTTAAAACAAATTCTTGCGATTTAAAATCTTAGTTTTGCGTCAGGAAGGGCATCCGGCCGTAAAACAATAGTTCGTGATTTAAAATCTAAGAAGTGCATCTAGCTGTAAATCCCCGATTCCCGTGTTAGACGTTGTAAAACAGATTCTTAATCCGAGTTGTCAGGAAGGGCAACCGGTTGAAAACTATAGTGTATGAGGTTAGATACTGCTAGTTTTGCATCAGGAAGGACAACACAACACATTCATGTGATTTAAACACATTTTTATTCCCAAGAGAATCGAACCCGAGACTACTGGGTGAGAGGCATGCATGCTAAACTAAACTGTAGGCTATAGATTTGTTCTACAGTCCTTGAAAGTATCGGCACAGTCATTCTGAGCGAGTTGTGTGGAATGCATGTGTTGGCTGAAATTGTACACGTATCTTCCGGCTCGACCTTGAACGAGGACACTGCGTGCTGATAAGCGATTTGTAACTCACGAACGTCTTCTTAGCTGAGTACCATTCAGCCCATGTAAGCTCTTAAAGCACAGTACTAATTAAGGTTGTAAAATATTCTGAAATAGTCCTCCTCTGTAGTGCAGTAGTTAGTGTGATTAGCTGCTACCCTCGGAGGTCCGAGTTCGATTCCCGGCTCTGCCACGGAATGTGTAGCATTTAGCCTATGTAAGTTCCTAACGTAAACTATCATGATTGTACGGAGAGGTTAAAACACACACAGTGCCTACTCCTATCGAAAGAACCTGCACGGTACCGGCATGTAGGCTTCTCCTGGTGAAGGAGCCTGCACATGGTTTAACGCCTCCTATCAACAGCCCTTACTTAATGCTGGCTTTTTTGCACACACCGCCTCACACCATAGTTTTACGACCGGCTGCCCTTCCTGACTAGGATTTTAAATCGCAGTATACGCGATAAATTTGTTGTAGCGGGTTTTATAACTAGATATCCCGGTACCGACACATAGCCTACTCCCACTGAAGAAGCCTGCACAAGGCTTATTGCCTCCATCCGACAAATGAATCACCGTCAATTCTTGTACTCAAAAAATCATTTTCGAAGGAGTCTGCACAAGGTTTAACGTCCCCATCAACAGCCCTTACTTAATGCTGGCTTTTGCACACCCCGCCTCACACCATAGTTTTATACAACCGGTTGCCCCTCCTGACTAGGATTTTAAATCGATATCCCGACATAGCCTACTTCTACCGAAGAAGCCAGCTTAACACCTCCATCCAACAAATGAATCACCCTCAAACACTCTTCAATCATTCTCGCTACTTCGGAAGATAGCGGGTTCGAACTGGAAGCCGCAAATGCTAGGTGAGGGACCTGCGTGATCGTCATTGCATGATCTAGCCGGATGCCCTTCCCGACGGCAGAAGTTGCCAGGATTTGAATCGCGTACCCCGACTAGAAGAAGCCTGCACATAGCTTAACGCCTCCATCCGACAAATGAATCACCCTCAACACTCTTCAATCATTCTCACTACTTCGAGGGATAGCGGGTTCGAACTAGAAGCCGTAAATGCTAGGCGAGGGGCCTGCGCGATCGTCATTACATGATCTAGCTTTAGCTCAATACCTACAGGTAAGGAATACCGCGGATGTACCCTCGAGAAGTCGAGGATCGCGCGCTAACTTTCCAAGGCTCGAACTCTTAAATTCTGACACCTCGGCATCAACAGGAGGTTCGAATGCGTCAGCCTGCAGGTGGGAGCTCTTGTTGCATAAACACTTCGTTCTGACTGTACCCGCAGTTTGTCAGCGATTTTTTCACATCCGCTCGGTAACAAGCAGAATATTTAGCCGCTGCAGTCTGCGCGAAGTGCTCACAGTTCTCTGTACGTACGTACGTACACACATCTCCCGTCTGCTGTGAATATTATTCTTCAGCCTTTATCTTAAGGTAAGGTAGAACTGTTAGTTACTTTTTGCAAAGCAACTTCTGCGCTAGACATCTACATTCATATATGTTTATTCTTTTTTTTTAGGTACCGTTCGAAAGCACGCAATTTTATTCATCCCAGTAACAGCCTGCAGCACGTGCATTTTTTTAAAGGTATGTTTTCGAACTTTGAGTTGTAAAGATAATTAGGTTAGATGATGCACCCTACACTACATTCATATATGTTTCTTCTTTTTTTTACTTACGACCAGAATATTATTATTCGAGTTTCAGGCTTGAACGCACGCATTTTATACATCCGAGTAACAGTTTGCAGCGCGAAGATTTTAAGGTATGTCTGACCTCTATTCGTTGAAACTTGGTTTCTTCTAAAACATCGTAACTTTAGTCTATTGATAAATAGTTGTTCTCTTTAATCCTCACGCTATAGACGAGGTGCGTACATAGCTATGTCTGCCCTCAATAGGCTGAAACTTGGTTTCTTCTAAAACATCATAACTTTAAGCAAATCATAAATAATTGTTCTCTTCAATCCTCATACTATAGACGTGGTATAATTTCAAACACGCACACATAGCTATGTCTGTCCTCAACAGGCTTAAACTTGGTTTCTTCCGAACATCGTAACTTTAGTCTATTGATAAATAGTTGTTCTCCTGAATCCTCATACTATAGACGTGATATAATTTCAAACACATGCACATAGCTATGTCTGCCCTCAACAGGTTGAAACTTGGTTTCTTCTAAAACATCGTAACTTTAAGCAATTGATAAATAGTTGTTCTCTTTAATCCACATACTATAGACGTGGTATAATTTCAAACACATGCACATAGCTATGTCTGCCCTCAACGGGCTGAAACTTGGTTTCTTCCGAACATCGTAACTTTAAGCAATTGATAAATAGTTGTTCTCTTTAATCCACATACTATAGACGAGGTATAATTTCAAACACGCGCACATAGCTATGCCTGTCCTCAACAGGTTGAAACTTGGTTTCTTCCGAACATCGTAACTTTAAGCTAATCATAAATAGTTGTTCTCTTTAATCTACATACTATAGACGGGGTATAATTTCAAACATGCACACGTAGCTATGTCTATCCTCAACAGGTTGAAACTTGGTTTCTTCCGAACATCGTAACTTTAAGCTAATCATAAATATTTGTTCTCTTTAATCTACATACTATAGAAGTGGTATAATTTCAAACACGCACACATGACGTGGTATAATTTCAAACACGCGCACATAGCTATGCCTGTCCTCAACAGGTTGAAACTTGGTTTTTTCCGAACATCGTAACTTTAAGCTAATCATAAATAGTTGTTCTCTTTAATCCACATACTATAGACAGGGTATAATTTCAAACACGCACACGTAGCTATGTCTGCCCTCAACGGGCTGAAACTTGGTTTCTTCCGAACATCGTAACTTTAAGCTAATCATAAATAGTTGTTCTCTTTAATCCACATACTATAGACGTGGTGTAATTTCAAACACGCGCACATAGCTATGTCTGCCCTCAACAGGCTGAAAATTGGTTTCTTCCGAACATCGTAACTTTAAGCTAATCATAAATAGTTGTTCTCTTTAATCCACATACTATAGACGTGGTATAATTTCAAACACGCGCACATAGCTATGTCTGTCCTCAACGGGTTGAAACTTGGTTTCTTCTGTAACTTTAAGCTAATCATAAATAGTTGTTCTCTTTAATCTACATATTATAGACGAGGAATAATTTCAAACACGCACACGTAGCTATGTCTATCCTCAACAGGCTGAAACTTGGTTTATTCTAAAACATCGTAACTTTAAGCTATTGATAAATAGTTGTTCTCTTTAATCCTCCTACTATAGACGTGGTATAATTTCAAACACGCACACGTAGCTATGTCTGTCCTCAACAGGCTTAAACTTGGTTTCTTCCGAACATCGTAACTTTAGTCTATTGATAAATAGTTGTTCTCTTTAATCCTCATACTATAGACGTGGTATAATTTCAAACACGCACACATAGCTATGTCTGCCCTCAACAGGTTGAAACTTGGTTTCTTCCGAACATCGTAACTTTAAGCTAATCATAAATAGTTGTTCTCTTTAATCCACATACTATAGACGTGGTATAATTTCAAACACGCACACATGACGTGGTATAATTTCAAACACGCACACGTAGCTATGTCTGTCTTCAACAGGTTGAAACTTGGTTTCTTCTAAAACATCGTAACTTTAAGCTAATCATAAATAGTTGTTCTCTTTAATCCACATACTATAGACGTGGTATAATTTCAAACACGCACACATGACGTGGTATAATTTCAAATACGCGCACATAGCTATGCCTGTCCTCAACAGGTTGAAACTTGGTTTCTTCCGAACATCGTAACTTTAAGCTAATCATAAATAGTTGTTCTCTTTAATCAACATACTATAGACGGGGTATAATTTCAAACACGCACACGTAGCTATGTTTATCCTCAACAGGTTGAAACTTGGTTTCTTCCGAACATCGTAACTTTAAGCTAATCATAAATAGTTGTTCTCTTTAATCCTCATACTATAGACGAGGTATAATTTTAACACATGCACATAGCTATGTCTGCCCTCAACGGGCTGAAACTTGGTTTCTTCTAAAACATCGTAACTTTAGTCTATTGATAAATAGTTGTTCTCTTCAATCCTCACGCTATAGACGGGGTATAATTTCAAACACGCGCACATAGCTATGTCTGTCCTCAACGGGTTGAAACTTGGTTTCTTCTGTAACTTTAAGCTAATCATAAATAGTTGTTCTCTTTAATCTACATACTATAGACGAGGTATAATTTCAAACACGCACACGTAGCTATGTCTATCCTCAACAGGCTGAAACTTGGTTTCTTCTAAAACATCGTAACTTTAAGCTATTGATAAATAGTTATTCTCTTTAATCCTCACGCTATAGACGTGGTATAATTTCAAACACGTACACATAGCTATGTCTATCCTCAACGGGCTGAAACTTGGTTTCTTCTAAAACATCGTAACTTTAGAGTATTGATAAATAGTTGTTCTCTTTCAATCTTTCATGCTGTAGATGAGGTTAATCTTATAATTTCAAACTCACAGCAATGTCTGACCTGTACAGGTTCAAACTTGGTTTCTTCCGAACATAGCAACTTTAGTCTATAGATAAATAGTTATTCTCTTCAATCTTTCACGCTGTAGAAGAGGTTAATCTTATAATTTCAAACTCACAGCCATGTCTGACCTCTATAGGTTGAAACTTGCTTTCTTCCGAACATAGCAACTTTAGTCTATAGATAAATAGTTATTCTCTTCAATCTTTCATGCTGTAGAAGAGGTTAATCTTATAATTTCAAACTCATAGCCATGTCTGACCTCTATAGGTTGAAACTTGCTTTCTTCCGAACATCGTAACTCTAGGCTAGCACACTTACCCTTTTATATCCTATTATTACTATGTGTGATGCAAGTGCTAACGCTACATTTATATATTTATTCTTTTTAGAAAAACCATGGAGAAGATTAACCAGCTAGGTCATATTTCAACTCCAACTACCAAGCCGTTAACAAGTCTACCGCTAAATGAGCAATTTAAAGTAATTTCACTACGAAGATTAAAAACGAAATTTGGAGAAAGGATTTTATGTGTCTGCGAAGACTTTCAAGTTTTTTTACCTAATAGATTTAGCGTGCTAACTGATTTAGAAATAGAAGAACTAAATCAACGTTCTATTTTCATTATATATCACGGCATAGAGAACAAATCTTGTGTTATTAGTTTTACTGATGCGTAAAAGCATGCACATACAAGAATTACATCGAGAAAGCAAAAGTATGCAAACATCACTACAAGTAAAATCATTCATGATAAAACTAGTACATACAAGATGTGAATAAATACTGTAGAATTGGCATATTCTTTTATTTTAGATTAGGTATTACCTTCTCCTCCTACTCCTTCCTCTCGAAGAAGAATAAGAGCAAGAAAGAAGATGTTGATTAAATTCGTAAGTATGTTATCGTCTAGCACAGTAAGTATGTTGAGAAGAGATTTTTTCCTAAACTATGCTTGATTCTAGTCTTGTAATATAGTGTACTACAACATCGCACTATAGTATGTGTATATATGTTTTTTGAACAGTGGTATGTATTCAAGTCTAAACTTGCACACTCTCGCTTTGCGATGCATGTTCGATAAAGATGTACCTTGACAGAGTAAGTAAAGGTAAAGGAAGTTATACACATCAATTAATGTTCTGATCACATGTTAAGGTTAACGACATCGAGTGCAGTGTTCGATTCTAGTCTTGATCACTTATCTAGTGTTTTGAGCACATCAATTAATGTTCTGATTACATGTTAAGGTTAACACCATCGAGTGCAATGTTCGATTCTAGTCTTGCTATGTTTTAATCTCATTTCATATTCTAATCACATGTTGAAGTTAACAACATCGAGTGCAGTGTTTGATTCTAGTCTTGTTATGTTTTACAATCTTGTTTTTTTGCAATGCATGTTCGATAGAGGTGTACCTTGAAAGAGTAGGAAGAGTTCGATTCTAGTCCTGCTATGTTTGAACCTGATTTAATGTTCTAATCACATGTTGAAGTTAACATCAAGTGCAGTGTTCGATTCTAGTCTTGTTATGTTTTACAATCTTGCTTTTGCAATGCACGTTCGATAGAGATGTACCTTCACTGAGCAGGAAGAGCAGCTCAGTAAGTATGTTGAGAAGAGAATTTTTTGTTTTTCTAAACAGTGCTTGATTCTAGTCTCGCAATGCTGTGTTCTGCAACATCGAGCACTAGTATGCAGTTCAAGTTGTAATAAGTTTTGAACAGTAGTATGCGTGTGTTCAAGTCTAAACATGTGTCACTGCGGGTATGCGAGCGGATAACAGCTGACGAAATTGCCCCGCATAGGGCAGCACGGTGCTCTGTTCATTAAAAGATAGCAGATGACAGCTAACGAAATTGCCTGCATGATAGCAGCATAGTGCTCTGTTGGTTAAAGATGGCAGATGACACCTGTCAAAAAGCACATAGCTTTGTTTCCAAACAAGAGCATGTGGAATTTGCCGTCACTACATAGAGGGCAGCACGGTGATTAAAGATGGCGGATGACAGCTGTCAAAAAAGCACATGGCTTTGTTTCCAAACAAGAGCGCGTAAAATTTTTCACCACCACATTTCAAAGGTATCTAGCTAAAGAGGGTAGCACGGTGCTCAAAGATGGCGGATGATAGCTAACAGAACTTTTCAAATTGCCCGCTACTACGTGCTTAAGGTAGTAGCCATAAACAGGGTAGTACGGTGTTCTGCGGATTAAAGATGACGAAATTACCCGCATGATAGCAGCATGGTGCTCTGTTGATTAAAGATGGTGGATGACAGCTGCCAGAAAAGCACATGGGTTTGTAAAGCACGTGGAATTTGCCGTCACCACATAGAGGGCAGCACGGTGATTAAGGATGGCGGATGACAGCTGTCAAAAAAGCACATGGCTTTGTAAAGCACGTGGAATTTGCCGTCACCACATAGAGGGCAGCACGGTGATTAAAGATGGCGGATGACAGCTGTCAAAAAAACACATGGCTTTGTTTCCAAACAAGAGCACGTGGAATTTGCCGTCACCACATAGAGGGCAGCACGATGATTAAAGATGGCGGATGACAGCTGCACATGGCTTTGTTTCCAAACAAGAGCACGTGGAATTTGCCGTCACCACATAGAGGGCAGCACTCTTCTCTCTGGATTAAAGATGGCGGATGACAGCTGTCAGAAAAGCATATAGGTTTGTAAAGCACGTGGAATTTACCGTCACCACATAGAGGGCAGCACTGTTCTCTCTGGATTAAAGATGGCGGATGACAGCTGTCAGAAAAGCATATAGGTTTGTAAAGCACGTGGAATTTCCCGCCGCCACAAAGAGGGGTAGCGCTGTGCTCAAAGATGGCTGCTGTCACGTGGAATTGTCTGCCACCACATAGAGGGCGGCACTGAGGTTTGCGATGCAAGATGGCGGATGACGTACCACATTTCAAAGGTAAGTAGCTAAAGAGGGCAGCACTATGCTCAAAGATGGCGGATGACAGCTGCACGACAGCTGTCAAAAAAGCACGTGAGTTTGTTTTCAAACAAGAGCACGTAGAATTTTTCAATTTGTCGCCACCACATTTCAAAGGTATCTAGCTAAAGATGGCAGCACAGTGCTCTCTTGATTAAAGATGGCTGCTGTCATGTGGAATCGCTAAAGAGGGCAGCACTGTGCTCTGTTGATTAAAGATGGCAGATGACAGCTGTCAAAAAAGCACGTGAGTTTGTTTTCAAACAAGAGCACGTGGAATTTTTCAATTTGCCGCCACCACATAGAGGGCAGCACTGTTCTCTCTGGATTAAAGATGGCTGCTTGTCGAAAAGCATTTTTCAAATTATCCGCCACCACATTTCAAAGGTAAGTAGCTAAAGAGGGCAGCACTGTGCTCTATAGATTAAAGATGGCGGATGACAGCTGCACGTGGCTTTGTTTATCTCACGCTAGTAAGGTTAAGTTGGCAGCACTAAGGTTTAGGCCTGCCAAGATGGCAGCACTGCCAATGATAGGTGAAGAATTTAACATCTAAAGAGGGCAGCACAGTGCTCAAAGATGGCGGATGACAGCTGTCAAAAAGCACGTGGCTGTCAAAAAGCACGTGGATTTGTCTACATAGAGGGCAGCACTGAGGTTTGCGATGCAAGATGGCTGCTGTCAAAAAGCATTTTTCAAATTATCCGCCACCACATTTCAAAGGTAAGTAGCTAAAGAGGGCAGCACTGTGCTCAATAGAATTAAAGATGGCGGATGACAGCTGTCAAAAAACACGTGGCTTTGTTTACCTCGCGCTAGTTAGGTTAAGTTGGTAGCACTAAGGTTTAGACCCGTCAAGATGGCAGCACTGCCGATGACAGGTGACGAATTTTGCAGCTACTGCGATATAGAGGGCAGCACAGTGCTTTGTGGTTTAAAGATGGCGGATGACAGCTGTCAAAACAGCACGTGGCTTTGTTTACCTCGCGCTAGTTCGGTTAAGTTGGTACCACTAAGGTTTAGGTCCGTCAAGATGGCAGTACTGAGGTTTGCGATGCGTTGTTGTCTGTCAAAAAGCACGTGGCTGTCAAAAAGCACGTGGCTGTCAAAAAGCACGTGGCTGTCAAAAAGCACGTGGATTTGTTTACCTCATGCTAGTGAGGTTAAGTTGGTACTACTGAGGTTTAGGCCCGTCAAGATGGCAGTACTGAGGTTAGCGATGCGTTGTTGTCTGTCAAAAAGCACGTGGCTGTCACAAAGCACGTGGCTTTGTTTACCTCGCGCTAGTGAGGTTAAGTTGGCACTAGTGAGGTTTAGTCCCGTCAAGATGGCAGCAGTGAGGTTAGCGTTGCGTTGTTGTCTGTCAAAAAGCACGTGGCTTTGTTTACAAATTCAAATCTCCCGCCAACATTCAAATCTCGCGCCAAAATTCAAATTTCCCGCGGGCGGCGGCGGCGGCGGCGGAGGAGGCGGCGGAGGAGGAGGCGTGCGGCGGCGGCGGCCGTCGAATCCCTGCATTATACTACTATATTTATGTGATTACCCCAATGAAGGTTTTTTCTTATATTAACACCTAGGTACTTACAATGATACCCAAAAGGAACTTTCACCCCATCAACACAGTAATTAAAACTGAGAGGACTTTTCCTATTTGTGAAACTCACAACCTGACTTTTAACCCCGTTTATCATCATACCATTGCCCACCGTCCATCTCACAATACTATCGAGGTCACCCTGCAGCCGCTCACAGTCTTGTAACTTATTTATTACTCTGTACAAAATAACATCATCCGCAGGGAGATCCTGCAAACAGCCTTATCTCTGATTCCACTTCTTTACACATATCATTGGTGTGTAAGAAAACATAAAGGTCCAATAATACTGCCTTGAGGAATTCCCCTCTTAATTATTACAGGGTCAGATAAAGCTTCACCTACTCTAATTCTCTGAGTTCTATTTTCTAGAAATATGGCCTCCCATTCAGTCACTCGTTTTTCTAGTCCAATAGCACTCATTTTTTCCAGGAGTCTTCCATGATCTACCCTATCAAATGTCTTACATAGGTCAACCGCAATACAGTCCATTTGGCCTCCAAAATCCAGGTTATCTGCTATATCTTGCTGAAATCCTACAAGCTGAGCTTCAGTGGAATAACCTTTCCTAAACCCAAACTGCCTTCTGTCAAACCAGTTATTACTAGCATCCAAGTGATGAACCTAATAACACGGGACCGGGCGAGTTGGTCGTGCGCGTAGAGGCGCGCGGCTGTGAGCTTGCATCCGGGAGATAGTAGGTTCGAATCCCACTATCGACAGTCCTGAAAATGGTTTTCCGTGGTTTCCCATTTTCACACCAGGCAAATGCTGGGGCTGTACCTTAATTAAGGCCACGGCCGCTTCCTTCCAACTCCTAGGCCTTTCCTATCCCATCGTCGCCATAAGACCTATCTGTGTCAGCGCGACGTAAAGCCCATAGCAAAAAAAAAAAATAATAATAATAACACGGATGACATTAAGGTAAGAACTGCATCGCGTTCCTTGCATTGTGTAATATATTTAAAAATTTAATTTCATAACCATATATGTTTTGTTTAATTTGAATGTTGTATCTGCATCTGGCAAGCCTAAATTGCCCTCCGACACTCGCGGCACTGAAAGCCATGAGCATATCATTTCATTTACCACCCTTGAAAAATTATGACATGTATAAGGGGATCGCTTATTTTCCACTAGCATTTCCATATTTCTGTTTCCAGAATTTTAGACAGTACGTAATACCAAAACTTTACATTCTTCTTCAAATGCTATATCCGAACAACCTGGAGTTGTGCGGTGTTGTTGATGCAAATCAAGTCTTTGGAGCCATGACATCGATGGTCTGCCACCTCCTCTCTCTCTCTCTCCTTGTGATGTGAGGTGTAGAAGCCCGGACCGTGGCCTAAATAAGCTGTTTTCGTGGCTTTGGTGATCTTTCCCAGCTCGCGCTCAGCTCTAGCCCTCCGTTGTTTGTTTACTTGTTTGTTTGTCCAAACCTTGTCCCGTTTCTGTACTGGGTCGGGTATGAGGTGAGATGAATCTGTCGTGTCGGGTTTTTATGATCGGATGCCCTTCCTGGCGTCAACCTCATCAAGGAAGTTAATTACTTGAAGTTACTGACGTGCTATATGATAGTAAGAAGAGAGAGGGCGAAACCCGGTACCGGCACATAGCCTACTCCTCCCGAACAGCACTAAGGAGTCTGCTCAATTCTTAACGTCTCCATCGGACGGACGAATCACCATCAACAGCGTCATATGCTCTCACTCCATATGAGCACTGCGGAGAGGTTTGGAATTTAATCGACGCTTTCGGCACGCAATCTAGTGATTAGAAATTGAATACCACCACCTCCACTACCCCGCCATTCAACACACACACAAACTCATGGTGAAATGTTTTCGATCAACGGGACTCGAACAGGCTAATCTCGGTGTCAGACGCCTTAACGATCATGGACACCAGGTGGGCTCTCCGTGACACTTAGTTACTCTGTCCGGAGTATTCTGAGAGCATTCGCCTGTGTAACCACATTACAAAGGTTTACAACCTGTTTATAGAGCAAGTCCAACTCTCTACTGCATCGAGCAGTGTTGACCAGACGCAATATCTCAACAGCTTTTGCTAGAGTTTTGAGGTTTAAATTATCATCATAATAGAATGTAACCTCATATTTTGGAAAGATGATCTGGAAATCTCAACACTGCGTGTGATCTCTTTCTCAGGATCCAAAACTAAGCCCAGGAATAATTACAGCAACTGCCACTGGACTATATCATTCTGTCTGAACTCGATCCTCTAAGGCTGCACTGGATGACAACGCTCGCTCTCACAGCACAACGCTAAGATTCTTTTACTATTTCATTCGCTACTTACAACGAAGTTTCCTACACACGAATAAGTTTTAGTAATCTGAAATATTCAGATATGCGCAGTGCTCCGGGTTGAGCGTGCAGCTGTCTGCTAAAACTTTATACTCAGCTTGAGGACAAGCGATTAAAGGAGATAATCTTATTTCTAATTCCCAAGAAACAGAGACTTCAGCTGCCATAATCCGGCTGAAGAGATTTCTTCGGCTCTAAAACAACCAGTCAGCCTACATGCGGTATTGTTCTGCTGCCATTCCAAGATGATGGAAATGATCAGAATCACAAAGGAAAAACCTACCTCACCTGTCTCGTTTTAACATTCTGTGTACAGGGCTCGTAGAATACACCCTCTGCCTGTCGTAACAGGGGACCAGGGTCTTTGGACCCTAGGTCAATCTGACATTGCTTCCACTTACTCAAGCTATGCTCCTCACTTTAATATCTCCTATCGGAACTCTCTCGGTCAAAAACAACATGCGAGACGTAGCAAGTGTTTCATTTCCACGCCCTTTGTAGGCCTTCCCTTCATTTTCCGAAGGGTCAGATTTCTTGTGTATTTTCAATAGAGTATGGTTTCCCATTTATACTTCTGCTGAAACCAATGTTTACCACCACCTCCACTCATAAAGCAAAGAGCGTCCTTCAGCCGTATCATTTCAAATTTCAGGTAGTTTTTGCTCAGTGTTAAATAAGACTCCCTTTGATTTACGTCGCTCAGAGTGGCAATGAAATAGGACAGGTCTATAATTGGCAAGGATGGGGCCGTAGCCTTAATGAAAGTAAAAACCCAGCATTTGCCTTGGACCAAATTAAGAATTACAGAAAACCATCTTCAGGGTTGCTGACATGGGGGTTGAACTCACTACTCTCGACAGATACATCACGTAAACTGCGTCGCCAAATTGCTCGATACTGCTTCTTTATCCCTACACTACTCGCGCCTAGTCTCACAGACTCATGTATACTATTTTAAATATTATTCTAAATTAGAAGCAATAAACAGTTCGAACTGTTCTAATAAGCTCACCGTACAAAATATAATCACCACAGTGTTCACGTGCAGATGGATCGTTAAGCCTGTACAGATGGCGCAGCGAACGAGTCCTGTGCTCTACGTGAGCATAAGGGAACGTCCAAGATGCACGCTGGTTTTCCGAGTCAAACAGTCGACTCCGAGTCAGCATAAGTATATCCTTTATTGCTAAGCGGGACTGGCCATAATGCACCTGCGCACTGGTAGTCTGACTCAGATGGTTTTTTTTTTTTTTTTGCTAGTTGCTTTACGTCGCACCGACACAGATAGGTCTTATGGCGACGATGGGACGGGTAAGGGCTAGGAGTGGGAAGGAAGCGGCCGTGGCCTTAATTAAGGTACAGCCCCAGCATTTGCCTGGTGTGAAAATGGGAAACCACGGAAAACCATTTTCAGGGCTGCCGACAGTGGGGTTCGAACCTACTATCTCCCGAATACTGGATACTGGCCGCACTTAAGCGACTGCAGCTATCGAGCTCGGTGACTCAGATGTTTACCGGAATGATTAGTTCATTCTGGTTTCAGACAACCTGCCGTGCAGACTGTTGATTTTCGTGTTGAGTGTGTTTGAGATTTTGTTAACGATGGATATCGAGTATTTGATTTCAAAAGTTCAACTTAATTCTCCGATATGGGATAAGCGAATTAAAGATCATTCCCATATGAACATCGTCGATGGCTGTTGGAGAAAGATTTCTACAGTAACTGTGGAAGAAGGTGTTTGTACTCCCCATAAATAGATCTTAATTCGTTAATTGGATGTATATCACTTCTCATTCGTTTCAACTTTGTTGTAACATTGTCACTTTGCAGCAGTAGAGCTGGAGCCTGTTCTCTTGTTAGTTCCATGCTACACTGATCAGTTGTATTTCATATCTTTTCTTTTGTGGCAGCCCTGTCTGCGTTGACAACCAGCTTTCATAATAGCCACATCCCACCTGCCGCTCGGAGTCAGACAGTCAGCGCGCATCTTGGACGCACCCTAAGGCAGTAGCGATCAGTGAGACATTGGTGTTTCAACCTGACAACATGGGTAGACGTAAGGATGTGACAGAAGGCAATCGTGTTTGGTCGTGCCCATGACCATACGTCCTACGGTGCGTGAAGTTGGTGGTATTTCGCAGCGGAATGTTCAACGTGTCTACAAGCAACGAAACACGACTCGGAATTGTGGTCGGAAAAAGATCCCGACTAAGAGCGATCGGAGACGCGTTTCAAGGCTTGTGAATCAAAATCGCTTCCAAACCCGATACGAATTGCTGCAGTCAGTGAACGAAAGTCCATCCCAACCTGTTAGCGAGAGAACATTGAGACAGGAAATGCATGCAGTGAATACTTGGAGTCGGTAACCTTTCAAGAGGCCATTGTTTGCATATAAAGCTGCCCGTCTCCAATGGCCTAGAAATCATCAAACGCGGACAGTAGCTGACTGGCGGAACGTAATGTGGCCTGACGAATCACTTTTTAAACTATAATCCCATGACGCACGTAGTCGAGTGAACGGAAGGCAAAATGGAACATTTCATTCTGGATGCGTGCCAAGTCAGTTGCAATTCTGAGGTGACTCTGTGATGTTTTGGGGGTGTTTTTATCGTATCATGGATTGAGCCTGCTCATTGAGGTGACCACTAACATGAACCAGCATTCTGGATGATCAACATCTGCATGATGATGAGTATGCTAGTGATATGTCGCCGGGCTGAGTGGCTCAGACGGTTAAGGCGCTGGCCTTATGACCCCAACATGGCAGGTTCGATCCTGGCTCAGTCCGGTGGTATTTGAAGGTGCTCAAATATGACAGTCTCGTGTCGGTAGATTTACTGGTACGTAAAAGAACTCCTGCGGGACTAAATTCCGGCACCTCGGCGTCTCCGAAGACCGTAAAAGTAGTTAGTGGGACGTAAAGTAAATGACATTATTATTATTATTAGTAATATGTCGATTTTTCAAGATAGAAACAGCAAAAATCATTGGGCTGGACTCATATGAGACTGGTTTTATGAACACCCCCCAAAACCCTGTTCCATCTCGATTGGCCTGCAAAATCACCTGACTTGAGCCCCATTGAAAATCTGTGGGACATGTTGGAACAGCGGGTAAAAGACTGACATTAGCATCCCCGCAATTTGGATGGAAATGCGCTGTCAAATTATCACCAATAGGCTTAATCTGGATGCTGTATACCTGCAGAATATTGTTGACTCACGTCCTAACCAGACCCAGGTGGTTATCATAAATCCAGAGGCGGAGTTACACGGTAGTGAATGATGCTTGCAACGGTTTCACCGCGGGTGACTTGTTGTTGTCCGGTGAGCATTTTAAACGCGCTTTAAATTAAAAATGTATAATTGTAGTGTATATTGAATTGTTTGGGTCATCGTTCATAGACTAGTTTGATGTAGCACTCCATGCCAGCCTATCCTGTACTAACCTTTTCATTTCTACCTAACTACAACATCCTACATACACCCTAATCTGTTTTTCATATTCGTACCTTGGTATACCCCGGCCGTTTATACCGCCTGCGATTCCCTCTAAAGCTAACTGAACAAGTCCTATACTGTGTCCACTCTTCCTCTGCTGTCACCAATTCGAGTGACTTGATCTACCCATGTCATCTTCAGCATTATTTTGTAACACCACATTTCAAGAGCTTATAATTGGTTTCTTACCATAAAACATGTCCGATTCGTTGGCTGAATGGTCAGCGTACTGGCCTTTGGTTCAGAGGGTCCCGGGTTCGATTCCCGGCCGGGTCGGGGATTTTAACCTTAATTACAATGGCCCGGGGGCTGGTGTTTGTGCTTTCCCCAACACCCCTGTAAAACATAAAACCTCTGGGCTTGAAATTCTACTATTGAATTTGCTATTCACAAACTATTTGGAATGTAATTTCAACATGACTGAGACATAAAATCCAGTTACGATTTGTACATGTGCCATCATTTTCTTCCAGACACATACACGTTCACTTTCCTGTTCACTGGCGAAAGCAAACTAATGTCCTTAGAAGACAAAAATAATTTCTCGAACTGATTGTAGAATGAGGAGCGGGGGCGGGCCCAGTCCCCTAGAAAGGTAAGAGGATCGACTAAAGAAACGTAAGGGCCACTGAAGGGAGTGAAGTCATATGTGGAGATTGTCCTTGTTTCTTTCTTTCTCTTGCTCCCTTATGACCTCTTATTCCGTTTATCCTATTATGTGTTACCCTTAATTCTTCTAAATTTTAATATTGAATAGGACTGGTAGGCTTATGTGAAAACTTAGTCTTTATCAGCTGTAGTCCGAATTATATGTGTACAGAAATAATAACACAGTAGGCTAAGTGACGTGGCATGGGACAGTAACAAAAACCCGTATTGCACAACAGCCCTGACGAGCCTTGGCGTACCAAGCGACTGCTGCTCATCCCGAAGCCCTGCAGGTTGTGGGGTGACGCATGGTTAACACGAGGATCCTCTCGGCTGTTTTTCTAGTTTTCTAGATCGGGGCCGCTATCTCACTGTCAGATAGCTCCTCAAATGTATTCAGGTCGGCTGAGTGGACCTCAAACCAACCCTCAGCTCCAGGTAAGAATCTCAGACCTGGCCGGCAATCGAACCCACGGAATCCGAGTGAGAGACGAGCACGCTACGCCTACACCGCGAAGCCGGCTAGTCTTGCTTTTAATCAGTAGCAAAATCAAAATTTGAGAAATCCAGTCGCCGTGTATCCCAATATATTTTAATTTCGATTTTGATCGAGCGTGTTGGCCGTGCGGTTAGGGGCGCGGTGCTGTGAGTTTGTATTCGGGAGATAACGGCTTCAAACACCGCTGTCAGCATCCCTGAAGGTGGTTTTCCGTGGTTTCCCATTTTCACACCAGGAAAATGCTGGTTCTCTACCTTAATTAAGGCCAAGCCGCCTCGTTCCAACTCCTAATCCTTTTCGGTGCTATCGTCGCCATATGACCTATCTGTGTCGGTGCGACCTAAGGCAAATTGTAAAAAGAAACAAGTCTAATTTATACTCACTCAAGAGGTGTCACAATAATAAAGTGAGCTCTCAGAAGAATTGTCCAAATCCTGGATCCAAATTAAGCGACTTTCTGAACGCAAGTATACAAATAATCACACACGTAATTAAGTAAGCATCTTATCTAGTTATTGAGTAAACATTCAAGAACTCAGTAAGGTGACAAGTGACCAACCAAGCAACTAAAATTCATAGAAATGATTGCGAGCGAGCAAGCAATAAACCACCAACTATCAGTCAACGCAACCAAATAATCATCCCTTGAAGAGAGGAAGGAAGGAGCAAGCAAGTTACCTGTTACTCAACCAAATATTCAACCAATCCAGCAAGCACTAGCCTTCAAAGTAAGCGCCCACGCAACCAATCAGCCAACCTTTAAAGCCATCAAAGAACACAAAAGCGATCAAAAAAACACAAAGTGTGCATAAATCCAGTACAAAAATTTAGAGCTTAAATGTAAGATTGCCCGAGGCAGACTTAACACGCTTTTGTTGCAGAGACCAAAACCTACCTTTAAAGAGCTCGTAAATGAATTCACTAATTAATAACGAACTTCGTGGCCACAGCATAACGGTATTAAAGTGTCAGTGACAGTGCGA
The DNA here is from genome assembly GCF_040414725.1 of Anabrus simplex. NCBI lineage: Eukaryota > Metazoa > Arthropoda > Insecta > Orthoptera > Tettigoniidae > Anabrus > Anabrus simplex. The sequence goes on along the minus strand of NC_090271.1, from coordinate 17,169,130 downwards.
TATGAGTACGAACAATTAACTTACGTACCTAGCAAGGCTGTTAACGGCGAGATTAGCTCGGGTTTAAAACTCCTATTTCGAATTACGGTTGGAAATTAAAGAATAAATTTATAAATTCAATAACGATCCTATGAGGCTAATTTCCTTTTTATCTTAATGTTAAATCTGGCTTAAAGGAGATCTTTGGTGTTGTAATGAACGCTCTCAATTTGGGAGCGTGATTTGGTGACCGCGGGACCTCTAACTGAGTATGTTCCTGAACTCTTGTTCACTTCCGATCTTTCGAACGGAAGATATTCTGTTCAGGAAAGGTATCAATGCACTTTGTTGTTTTGTAAGGCAGGAAGCGGAGGTAATGTTCATGACGCTCTTCCAGCTGGTTACAGGAAGCCCAGGGAGAGTATGGACATATTTTAAATACCAAATACACAAAAGCCGAAACATTTACACTTTGAAGAGATGAGGGAAACAGAACAGAGCCTCCGATTTCCGAGTTATTCATTTTCCAAGCTGAGCTGAGTTAGTGCAGCTTTTTAATGTTCCTAGAATGAGCACTGATATGTGCATTTCAGTCGTGTGGTGTAAACGCCACAGTGAGGTGGTTGGCGTGAGTTACTGTAGCGGCCATCGTAGTAAATAAGGAAATTTGGCCGATGACCTAAATGTTAGGCCCCTTTAAACAACAAGCAGCAGCACCAGCAGCAACAACAACAACAACAAATAAGGGAATGTTCGTAATTTCGTCCCCCTCCATTTTATTCATTATTTATGAAGTTTATTATTATTTTCAGATGCGAAAACGTAAGCAGTGGCATAAGAAGGCTATCAAAAAGGCTAATAAGGCAGTGAGGGACAAGATAATGGGTTAAAAACGTGTAAGCAAAGCGTTTAACAACCCACGAGCAGATCATGTTAATAGAAACACCAAGAAAACATATTTCATAAATGGCCTTCAAGTAATTCAAGACTTGACATGGAAGAGGATGTAAGTGCCGAATTTGTTAAAAATCAGATTTTGCACGGGCAACAATCTACGTACCACCGCCAATGGCCTGGGAAGAGATGGAAGTGACACGTACCTGCTTGTAGTTCGTGCTGATGCCGTAAGATGTCATCGGATGGAACTCCACGGTTATTGGCACGGAGAAGGATGCAAATGCCATGTCATGTTAGTTGAAGCAACGCTGTGTTTATCTTAATCACCGTTACATTTTCTGTGGTCTTGTGCAGAGTGTCAAATAACATGTATCTGAACTGAAATTTCTGGTCTCCGGACATTCTTATACACTTTGTGATCGCGACTTTGTCGTTATTGAGAAACGAAAACAGATTCGCAAGACCATTGTAAAAAATGGTAAAAAATTGTAAAAAAAAAGCAATTAGCAAAACAAATAATAATTCCTAGTCCCAGGTGGCTAAAGTGAATATGTAATGTTTACTCCACAAAGTGGCGAGGGGCGGGGGCGACTTTCCCTTCTCGCCCCACCCCGTAATCGCCGCTACTGTTTATTAACACGCCAAAGATGCAGAAAAGGAAATTTAATCACTTGTTAATTTATACATGTGTAGACATTCCACTCGATAAAAGAGTTTCTTGTTTGAAACAAAAACGATACTGTTCGCTGAAATACTTGTGTAGAAGGCATACGTCTGTTTGGAGCTTCGGTTGCATGCCGACCGGGTTGTCCAGATTAAAATAATGTCTATGTATTCGTCGCTGCTGAACACACTAGCCATTGGCGATAAGCAGACAGTAAATATAGTGCGGCTGTACCATACACCAGCCTAGAACTATGCGGTCGAAAACGATGTTTACTAATGCAAGGGGTGCATTCGACCGCCAGCGCTGAGTAACATGCTGCGAGTGTGACTCTGTTTCTTATCTCTTCATATTCTGACGTAACCTGCCCGCTGGCAGTAGTTCGCCTGTTAAAATCAGTTGGTAGACACCCCACACATCACTTATGTATGCGGGACATTTATAAGTAGAAAGTACGGCGTCCGTGAGCCACCTGGTATATGTAGGATATTATTTTTAATAATTTTTCCTTTTATTATAATATCTAATTAATTTCATCTTAATAAAATCTCATCACAGATTATTCTTGTATTAGTTTGAATTTAATTTGTATGTAATATAATTAGTATAATGTAATGTAATTTATGTATATTTCAGTGCCCGGTTAGCCGCAAGAGAAGGCTTGACTAAACTAAACTAAACTAAAGTCAGAAATAGAAAGGGAGAGGTGCAATTTTTCGAAGAATGCAGGCATGGCAAGACATTGGGGAAGGGCCAGGAATGCCGTGAAAATGAAAGACACCTCAAGCTCGCAAAACTAATACCGTCGCTGTCGGAAGAGGACATGAGTTTGTGAAGCGAGGCCCGATAGGACAGGTGAAAGTGTCAAGCAAGGGGATGGTGCAAGACAGTGATCACTGACTCATACTCCACAGTTGAAACTCTCCGTATTATAATCAACTCCCTCTGGAGAGGGGCAGTAGAATGTCACCCTCCCGATCCCAGGATAGAGACTTCGAACCCGGCAGATGTAGTCAGAAATTCTAAGGGCGACGTTCGACATTCAAGAGATCTTTGCTGACACGATTGGTGTTTAGCTGATCAAATTAATTAAAATTGATCCATAGGTCACACTACAGAGATCATTATCCTGTTGTAACGGTCCAGGCTTCTCCAGCCCTACTAATTTAATATAATATCATTTACGCGATATCATTTGATATCAAGTTTATCCGCCATCGGCAATTATTTGTAATAACATATTTATACAACGTCAATCATTTGTAATCAGGGCCTTTTGGAATCATATTGTATACTAGCAAGATACCCGTGCTTCGCTACGGTATTATACTGAAATTTATAATTGAATGCTTATTGTTTTATATATAATCCGCCAAAATTCGCGGTCTGATTGGTATTTTGAGAGAATCCGCCAAAAATCGCGATCTGCCTCGTTTTCTAATAGATTACGGCAAGTTTCCTCCCATTTTTGAATCTTTCTTTCCAGCAATCGGTTTCGTACTTCCCGGGCTAGGTCCAGGTATTCCACCCGGCCAGTTGGGTCCCTAAATCTTTGCCATTTTTCCTATAAGTATTTTTAATATATATCAAATCCTTTAGGAGATCCGGCGTGGTGTCGTCTTGGGTGCCTTGGCGGTACTGAAACCGCGGCCGGACTGCATTCTTAGTCATTACCCGTCCAGGACCCGTTTCCAGCGCGGTCCGCACATTCGACGACGGTCCAGAACATTATTATTATTATTATTATTATTATTATTATTATTATTATTATTATTATTATTATTATAGATGTTATGGACCCCATAGCAAGGTGCAAGACCGCTACTTGGCGGTAAATTACAACTGCTGCAATTGCCATTGTTGACAATGTGACCAGCATCATTGTCGCGCTTAGGCAAGTGTGCGGGATTTCTGGCGATACGAATAACATACTTCCGTGCATTATTTACCTTCATATAGAGGTGAACAGTTGGACGGCCTATGTCATTCCTATCGTTTATTTCAAAGGTGTTTACATTTTTATTTATATGCCAGGAGAATCTACTGTAATCTAAGAACGTTCTCCGAAGAAAAAGATGGCTCTTGACAACGAACACAGGAAATATTAAAAATGATCGGTTTATGATCAGAATAAGTACACCGAAAATCTACAGCCTGTTTCCAGTCATTCGACAGGGTTAGGAATGGAATGAATAAAGCCCCCATCTAGCGGCGACAATAGGAATTGTGTCGGCTGCCGAAGCCTGTCGCACTCCTCTGGGGCAATGGATAATGAATGACAAATGAAATGAAATGATATTGGACAGTGTTGCGGGAATGAATGATGACAGGGAAAACCGCAGTATCCGGAGAAAAACCTGTCCCGCCTCCGTTTTGTCCAGCACGAATGTCACATGGAGTGACCGGGATTTGAACCACAGAACCCAGCTGTGAGAGGCCGGCGAGCTGCCGCCTGAGCAACAGAGGCTCCTTATAAGTACATTATGAACAGTAAAATCAATTGGTCTCACCTTCTTTTAAATCCCAACGCCGTTAAGTTTTGTAACCCCCCCGCCAAAAAAAATAATTAAAAGAAGGCGTGTTTCTTTATGTTTAAAGGAGATTCCAAACACCAATGTTCACGTCTATTCCCTTCAGTTTTGAGATATAAGTATCCCCATAAAAATAATTCACTTTCTTTCACTTCCTTTCACACTCCTCCCCGCCCCCTAAATGAATACTTGTTTCTTTAATAGTAAAGGATGTTCTAAATACCAATTCTCACGACTCTAACTTCTTCATTTTTTGATTTATGTGTCCTCATGCAAGGAATTCAACTCCTCTTCACTCCCGCCCCCCAAGATGATTTCCCCCCAAAACGCGTTCTTCTTTGTTTTTAAAACAGATCCAAATACCAATTTTCACGTTTGTAACAACATTAGTTTTTATTAGGTGTAAGTATTCTCATACAGTTAAGTCAATTAATTTTTCAATTTTTTCACCTCCTCCCCCACCCCCTTCATTGGATTTTTCCGAGAATTCGTGTTTCTTTACTTTTAAAGCAGATTCCAAATATCAAATTTCACGTCTGTAACATCTTCACTTTTGAGATATCAGTAGCCTAATTAAAAGGATTCAACACCATTTTCAGTCAATTTTACCCCCCCCTCCCTCCACCCAAGTGGTATTTCCGAAAACTAAAAATACACGTTTCTTGATTTTTAATAGAGATACAAAATACCATTTTTCACTTCTGTAACATGTTAAGTTTTTTTTTAGATATACTGTAGGATTCTCATTTTAAACTTTCACCCCCTTTTTAGTTCCCCTTAAGTGGAGTTTCAAAAAACAATTCACCTATGTTTCTTTACATTTACAGGAGATTCCGAATACCACTTTTTACCCCTGTAACATTTTACGTTTCTCAGGTATTCTGTAGATATATTCTTTCAAACAATTCACCCCTATTTGTCACGCCTGTTTAACCGCCATTAATTCTATTTTCCACAAACAAAAAATACGTGTTTCTTTATTTTTAAAGGAGATCCCATATACAAATTTTTAGTTCTGTAATATCTTCAGTTTCTGAGATATATGTATCCTCATTAAAGACATTCAGCCCAATATTCACCATTTTACACCCCTCCTATTAGGATTTACAGAAAGTAAAAAATACGTTTTCCTTTATTTTTAAAGGAGATTCTAAATGCCATTTTCTACATCTGTAAACGTTTTCAAGTTTTAAGATGTAGATACACTCATTTTGAAAATTCACTCCCCCTTACCCCCGCCCATTATTTGGATTTTCCAAAAACGAAAAAATACCCGTTTCTTTATTCTTAAAGTAGATCCCAAAACCAATTTTCAGGTCTGTAATATCTTGAGGTGCTCAAATATAAGTAGCCTCGTTAAAGGCATTCAACCCATTTTCACCCTTTTCCAACCTTCCTATTGGGATTTTCCGAAAAAATACGTGTTTCTTTATTTTTAAAGGAGATTCTAAATAAGAATTTTAATATGTATAAACTTTAAATGTTTTGCTATATGGATACACTCATTTTAAAAATCCACCCCCTTTTCACACCCCCTATTTAATTGGATTTTCCAAAAACAAAAAGATACGTGTTTCTTATTTTTTAAGGAGCTCCCAACCACCAATTTTCAGGTCTGTAATATCTTCAGTTTCTGAGATATAAGTATCCTCATTAAAGGCATTCAAACATTTTTTCACCCATTTTCACCCTTCCTATTGGGATTTTCCGAAAACCAAAAAATATGTGTTTATTTTAATGAAGATTCTAGATACCAATTTTTACATCTGTAAACTTTCAAAGTTTTGAGATATAGATACACTCATTTTAAAAATTCACCCCCCCTTTTCACCCTCCCATTAATTGGATTTTCCAAAAACAAAAAATGTGTTTCTTTATTTTTAAAAGAGATCAAAAGTACCAATTTTTAGGTCTGTAATGTGTTCAGTTTCTGAGATATAAGTACCGGTATCCTGATTAAAGGCATTCAATACCTTTTTCACCCTTTTTCACCCCTCGTCTTGGGATTTTCCGAAAACAAAAAAATACGTGTTTCCTTATGTTTAAAGAAGATTCTAAATACCAATTTTTACTTCTGTTAACTTTTAAAGTTTTGAGATATAGATACACTCAATTTAAAATTTCACCCCCCTTTTCGCCCCCTTAGCGACGGAATATCCAAAAATCCTCTCTTAGCGAGCACCTACATCTTAATATGAAAGTATCCCCAAAATTTCATTACATTATGTATAGTAGTTTTGGCTCGGCGATGATGAATCAGTCAGTCAGTCAGTCAGTCAGTCAGTCAGTCAGTCAGTCAGTCAGTCAGTCAGTCAGTCAGTCAGTCAGTCAGTCAGTCAGTCAGTCAGTCAGGACAAGTTATTTTATATATATAGATATGATAACATCGTTTTATTATTTAAAATATTATATTATGTAGGATAGGAATTCATTATGTTGTAAATACGGTCAATGTGTTGAGACATAGTTGTTTTCATTTCATCTCATATTTGTGTATACGGAAAGTTATTCTTAAAGCTGGGATTTTGCGTGACTCATGGGTTTGGCGAAGGCAGTAAACAGCGACCCGCGCGCGAGGCTTGCATACCAGCAGAGTACATCATCACCACGCCTACTGGACTCGACAAGGAAGAAGAAAAGGGGAGAAGATAATGCAATCTACGAATCAGATGTTTCGTTATATAGAGATCTGAGATGAAGCTGTTACGTAGAGTGGGGGAGGCCGGTGATATTATCAAGTGCGGAGCGAGATACTTACAGATACTCCATCACTACTACTTCTACTGTGAACATCTACTTTGAACAAAGTTATTTGATTTTTGAAACAGTGTGTGGTCGCTCCGCGACATAGTTATTTTTGTACAATGTGTTATCGCTTCGATACAGTACTTAGGTGCGGTAATGTTACCGGATCTACGTGAGACGAAACAAGCTTACGGCTTGTGTTATTTTCAGTAAATATTCTGGACGAAGAACTATGTTTAGTTCAAGTCTACGGAATTTGGTACAAGTCTGTACCGTATAAATAGTATAGCTCAGTTGGATTGAGATTTCTACTAATATGGAAAAATTCATATCTCTGAATTTTCTCCTCATACGATCAAAGCTGATCAGTTTGTACAAGTATAGGGCCAATGTCTAATTTAAAGACTAGGCAAGTAGGGAATGTTAGTCCAAATAGCCCGTACCATATCAGAGAAGGAAGGAAGGATATCCATGGAGCAAAGTCTACATCGAAGAAGAAGAGAACGAGTAACCACGGAAACCAGATGACTTCAACAAAAGCTGCAATTGGCGAGCTTCAATTAGATAAAGCAAGCAATTATTAAATTCAGTAAAGTAAATTCTAAATTCCTCCACGCTTTAAGGAAACTTTTCCGATTCATCTCATTTTTTTGTATAATAAATTCGTTTGTATTTTATACTGCGTTAATTTTCTTTCTTAAGCGATACTTAATGGCTAATTATTTAAAATCCTACCCCTGTGATTTAAGTATAAGTCTCTACGCTAGTAAATATAAATTTTGTTTTACAGTTTTGTTTAAAACTGTAACCCTGGCGCCCAAACATCACATAGAGAAATGGGAAACCATGGAATGTTAATTGTTTCTATTTGCGTGGCAATTTGCGGGCAAGCCACAAATAGTTTGTTTGATATTCATGTGTCCCAAGATAATAAATTTCATCTCCTCAAGTGTTTTGATGGGGGGGTAGAACAGTTACACTGTTATCTGGTAGAACAAGTGGAACGTCAAAATTGACACGCAGACAGGCTAATCGGCGTCAAATCAGAATGTCTTCACACGAAAGTTGACGCCTTACGATTATTTTTACTTTCATTTTTATTATTTTCCTATTTATTTTTCGTCGCACAGACACCGAGATTTCTAATGACGACGATATAATGAGAAAGGAAGGCAGCGACCGGTTCCTTAATTTACAGCCCCAGCATTTGTCTTGTGTGAAAACTGTAAACTTCAGAAAACCATCTTCAGCATGGCTTACGGTGGGGTTCGAACTCACCATCTCTCGAGTACAATCTCACAGCTACGTGACCGAAAGCGCGCGACTAACTTACTCGGTATGTTTTGTATTGTAAACTTGGAGGCAGGCAGCAGGTAAAAGAATGCACGACTGGTAGTGTTTACTGCCAGCTTAATTAACACTAATTGCTGTACAATTACACAGACACAAATGACTCTAGTTACCGTTCTGTCTCTATTGTCACTGTTCAGTCACTTAGACACTTGTAAGGTAAAACATTAACACTGCAGCCACTTGGACCATACAGCAGTTCACGATTGTACGACCATAACGGCCGCACACTTCACAGTTCAAGCTTGCACAGTTTGTACGCCACACATTGTTCGCACACTCAAGGCAGTCTTCACTCAGTGTCCCACGTCATTCAGCTGCACTGTTCCGCCTTCGCCGCCAGTTCACAAACAGCAAACCGTCGATATTGCAGCAGCCTACATCCACTACAAGAATCGTACAGCACAGTCTAGCTGAGTGAATCACAAGCAGAACTGAGTCCAGTATGAACCGTTACAATCTAATCAACACCGCACTATTGTAGTTGTTCGTGACTCCGTTACTAAATGAAAATATATAAAACTGCCTTTAAATTGAAAATTATGAAAATTAATATTCATTAAATAAAATACACAATCGTCGGACCTTGTACTCACACTTAGTTCTTACCTGCTTACTTACACATACGTTATTTGAAGGGCGCCAGCTACAACTCTGTGCAGCAATAAGAGAATGAGATTCTTGAATATCTCTAGGGTGTGGCGTAATAAGCTTACTTGTGACAACATACCATATATGTTCTGGGAAAAGGGGAATGGTGTTCTGTTTCCCCAAAAAATTTGAGGTTAAGAAATTTTACTGTTTAAATAAAACGATAAATTAATTTGATAGAACAAAATATATTCCTGAAATAATTTCAATAAAAATAGTGAGAACTGCTGTGATTAAAACAGATGAGAATATGAAATTATGACATTGCAACTGAAAGAAACTAGGCATGAATTTGAATTCTACTTGACCGGACATTTAACAATTATACACGAAATTTATTCCTCACCGGTTTACTTGACTGTACCTTCAACACTTTAAGTGTAATTGCGACGTATTCCTTTGAGTTGGTGTTTAGCTGTAGGTGTTTCAATCCTAATTTGGTGATGTATCCTTTTTGTTTCACTGACGAATAAGTATCCATGTGATGACTTCTTGGTAAGTCTGTCCTATATGACTTCATGGAAAGTCTATCCTATGACTTCGTGGTAAGCCTTTTCGTCCGTATCTTCAACTAAGTGACCGACCAACTGTGGCCTCACTCTATCAATGGCCAATAACTAATGACTCACTGAGTCCTCTCCTTCCCGTAGACTCCCGTTGACTTAATGACCGACTGAGGCCTCTCCATCTCGTTCACTCAATGACTGTTCACTTATCCATTTGACTTCTACCGAGCTCGATAGCTGCAGTCGCTTAAGTGCGGCCAGTGTCCAGTATTCGGGAGATAGCAGGTTCGAACCCCACTGTCGGCAGCCCTGAAAATGGTTTTCCGTGGTTTCCCATTTTCACACCAGGCAAATGCTGGGGCTGTACCTTAATTAAGGCCACGGCCGCTTCCTTCCCATTCCTAGCCCTTTCCTGTCCCATCGTCGCCCTAAGACCTATCTGTGTCGGTGCGACGTAAAGCAACTAGCAAAAAAAAATAGCATTTGACTTCCTCACTGTTCACCTTCCGTTTAACTAATGACTAATGACTCACTGAGTCCTCTCTTTCCCGTAGACTCCCGTTGACTTAATGACCGACTGAGGCCTCTCATTCCCGTTGACTCAATGACTCTCTCTCCGACCAAGTGTGGCCTCTCCTTCCAATTGAATAATGACTGAAGCTTGTAGACGTTTGTTGACACACTTGCGCAATCTCAGGGAATAACTATGATCTACTCCCTAATGTTACACGCTATGGTGAAACCGCCGGCGACACCCTAGGTATCTCCAAGAAAGTGAGCTCACCGCTAAATGCTCACGATGACGTAGCAATGCTCGGCAGATACTTCAGCAGTATTTCGCAATATTACATTGTCACAAGTTATTGCACACACTACATCCACATCTGATAAACAGCAACTCTTACTGTACATGTTTTTAATGTTAATCTACACACACACACATATATACGTAACAATTTGACTACAATCACGCAAGCGACAAGCATTTCAGAATTGAATTGAACAATATTAATACTTACAATAATAGTAATAATATCACGGATGAAATAGTAATAATAATAATAATAATAATAATAATACAGATATCATCTTGTAACGGGGTTTGAACCGTTACACTATCATAATCAATCAATCAATCAATCAATCAATCAATCAATCAATCAATCAATCAATCAATCAATCAATCAATCAATCAATCAATCAATCAATCAATCAATCAATCAATCAATCAATCAATCAATCCATCCATCCATCCGTCCATCCATCCATCCATCAATCAATCAATCAATCAATCAATCAATCAATCAATCAATCAATCAATCAATCAATCAATCAATCAATCAATCAATCAATCAATCAATCAATCAATCAATCAATCAATCAATCAATCGATACTGATCTGCATTTAGGGCAGTCGCCCAGCTGACAGATTCCCTATTTGTTGTTTAACTAGCCTTTTCTTAAATGATTTCAAAACAATTGGAAATTAATTGAACATCTCCCTTGGTAAGTTATTTCAATCCCTAACTCGCCTTCCTATAAATGAATATTTGCTCCAGTTTGTCCTCTTGAATTCCAACTTTATCTTCATATTGTGATCTTTCCTACTTTTAAAGACACCACTCCAACTTATTCGTCTACTAATGTCCTCCCACGCCATCTCTCCACTGACAGCTCGGAACATACCACTTAGTCGAGCAGCTCGTCTCCTTTCTCCCAAGTCTTCCCAGCGCAAACTTTGCAACATTTTTGGAACGCTACTCTTTTGTCGGAAATCACACAGAACAAATCGAGCTGCTTTTCTTTGGATTTTTTCAGTTCTTGAATGAAGTAATCCTGGTGGGGGTCCCATACACTGGAACCATACTTTAGTTGGGGTCTTACCAGAGTGTTCTGAAACAAAAATCTATATCTAGCGTATTTTATTTCCTCCTAAGGAAAGGTCACCAGGAAATTGAGAAAGAAATGTAAGTTCAATCTTGAGGAACTTCTGTGTCTGTCTATGCAGTGTGTGGCTCTTGCTTGATAAACTTGGGCCATGCACTACCGGAGCACACTAACGTGTCGCTCGCTTGCTAGTAATGGCGGTATATGACAGAGCAGCAAGCCCGGATAATGTAGCGTCTTTATTCTCATTAGCATGCGCTAATGTATCATGAACCTGCTGGCGAACAAAACTGAAATCCTAGTATAAAACTCATCCCGGTTTCGGGTAAGCACAATGCATTTATTTCATGAAGCATTTCGGTAAGCACTGTACATTTCGTGCATGTCAAAGTTAACCACAGTGCAAAATAATTACTGAAATGACATACCCACGTGACATAAGTTTTGCAATAAAAGTGAACATTGCAAGCACGTCCTATGTTATTGCAGGTATTAAAGGGAAAATTTGGAACAAAGCTTCCTAGGATATAGGCTAATAAAAGCAACTTCGACTTAGCTCCAAGCGTTGTTATTGCGTTTTGATAGGTGTTAGTCGCAAATGTAAACCACTATCATTACCAAGCATATTCTTTACGTTATTTAGAATTCCTGACGCAGGCCGGGCCTTAACAGCTCGCCTTTAGGGTCTATAGTTCATTGAGGGGATATGTTTAGTGATAACTGACTTCTGTCAGTTGCCTATGTATCGTGCATACTGTGGACATTAATATTTTTATTTCATTTTGGTAGCGTGTTTCACCCTGCACAGGGCACGAGTGCGAAAACTTACAGGAAATGATGATTTAACCCTTAATCGGGCGCGTAGCGGTCTAAACGACCGACCTCTAAAAGTTTTGGTCAGGGAATCCGTCTGAAGGTCAGCTATGCCCCCTCCCCCCTCCTCCAGACTATCTCCCCCAAGGGATCACCTAGCCACCTGATAGGGTGGCCCCTCCTCAGACACCCTGTAGACAGGAAGGTAGATGTTCGAGTCAGTCTGCGGTCTTTTACACCGATGCGCCCGTTAGTGTAACTTGTGTCTCGGTCATTGTGACCAGTACGCGCCCGGCTGTGTTTTACTAGACTCGTTTAGTTTCATGTGCATATACATCTCAATATGGATCCTGCTGAAGAGGAAAGGATCCGATTACTGATAGAGAGTGTTGAAAAAGAAGAAAGTGAAAGAATAACTGCATTTGTTAAAGACAAAGACAAAGCAGTATGATGCCTATTGGAAGAAGTTGATGATGCAGCAGAAGATACTTACAGACAGCAGCCACAAAGTGATGATGGAGGTGAAACTGACAATCTTCAGGTTACTGACCATTATACAAATAGTGAGCTATCTGGTGATGACGGATGCGGTGCTGGTGTTTCTGAAGTGAATTTGACAGGCAAGGACGGTAAGACAGAATGGCGTGCCCACCCAACATTCGCAAGGTCTGGTCGTGGACAAGTCATAATATTGTAACACGCCTTACAGGGCCTAAAGGCTTAGCCAGCAATGTTAAAACTGCAATTGAAACCTGGGAGATATTTTTTCCAGACGATATTGTAGAAAAGATTGTCGACTATAACAATATTTGGTTAAAGCAATGACAATAATTCTTCCGTGTGTTCACAAAGAAAATGGTGCAAAACTGAACTTGAATAAGAATTGCCTTTTTTGCTATTTGATTTACGTCGTACCGACACAGATAGGTCTTCTGGCGACGATGGGACAGGGAAGGGCTTGGAGTGAGAAGGAATTGGCCGTGGTCTTAATAATTAAGGTACAGCCCCGGCATTTGCCTGGTGTGAAAATGGAAAACCACGGAAAACCATCTTCAGGGCTGCCGACAGTGGGGTTCGAACCCACTATCTCCCGAATACTGGATACTGGCCGCACTTAAGCGACTGCAGCTATCGAGCTCGGTTGAATATGAACTCAAACATACGTAAAATATTGTACAATACTCTCATATACATGTTTTTCACAAAGGTGGTTGTTATGCTGTAAAAGTAGAAGTTTTTATGATTTGAAATACAAATATTTCTGGGAAAAAAACGGTTTTAATTTATTACTTATGCCAGAAATATTACAGTGACAATGGTTGAAGGGGAGGATATCTAGTTCAAACAGCTTCCATTTTACAAACCAGAAAAAAATGAACGGAAAGTTATTTTTCAAAGCTTTCAAAATTTATTTGTACATCAACTCAATTTTCATCAAGCTTTTTATTTTTATAATACGGTCATTGAGTACGTAAAAATGTTTTAAATATTATCTAAATAAAAGTAAACTTACTTGCAACAGTATTAAACTTCAACATTTTTATTTGATTCCAAGGCCGTACAATATATTATGAAAATAATCGCTGCGGTCTAAAAGACCGAGCGCGCCCGAGAGTGTTCGTCGGAAGAGCGCGCCCGATTGAGGGTTAAATTTCTCTTTCCCGATGCTCCGCTTGTCCACTCCCTTCCCCTATACGTGTTGAGTCACGCAATGCACACTACTGTATTGCTTGCCAATTGCACAACACATGTAAACAACCGAAACCATGCTGTCCTGAATGACGCACCTGTATTCCGTTCACTAGAAGGGATTGTGATCATTTCTGCGTATGTCTTGCATTTTTCTTAGGTATTTTGAATGCTAATATTAACACCACCACTGTTCTGTTGCAAATTCAGCGCACTACATCTCAGGACTTAAGAGATATAAACCATTTACTCTTGACGATTGACGAAACGGTTTAGGAAAACTTGATGACGGGTTCTCTCTTACACTATTTAGTTTATTATGCCCATAAATTTTCCGTTACTTATTTTCGGACAGATATAGTTGGGCAGCCCTTCCAGATAATTCGAACGAGGAGAAATTCCTGGAGCTCTCTAAAAATCGAATGCTCTGGTACACCTTTCTGCTTGTTTGTCATACCGCTGGAAGGCACGAAGTGATGACAGTAGTGGTAGCTAATGTGCAACTGACTCGTCTCTGAGTGGTTGCTTGCAGTGGCGAGAGGGCGGGGCTGTGACTCGTTGATGTCGTCCGCCGTTGTATTCAGGCCATCTTGCTCGTCCGACGGCAGCACATCAAAATAGCGAACAACGTTATATTATTAATATTAAGTTCTTTAATGGGACGATCATATCGTGCTTGCTTTCGGTTCGGATGACCCTGGGTTCGATTTCCGTCAGGGTAGGGAATTTAAATGCACATGGTTCATGCCTTTAGCTCGCGGAATGAGCGTTTGTGTTCATCTGAATACATTTCTAATCATGTACACGCGTTAAAGGTGGAAAAGAATTGCATACGTTTCTCGCAGGTTCACTTTTCTCAGAAGATCCATAGATGTACTGTTTGTTGCACAGGATGTGTGTTTACTTTGGAGGCCATCATACAGGTTGTCGGAAGCAAGGTGAACCGAGTATAGCGCTGGGATACCTCCCACCGTTATGATTTTATCAGCTGCTGAATTTAGCCAATCAGATCGCTTAATGGGCTGTACGAGGCGGTGTTTGCTAAATCAGCACTTGGGTTGGTCGGGCTTCAGAGCCATGCGAGAAATTAGCATCAAACCCTAACACACCCTGAGTTTCAGCCAATGCCACTGTAGCGTGCTTGCTGTGGTTCTTGGTCAAGTCCCTCCCCTGGAGAAGTTTATTTCTTCTATTGGCTCTCTCAAGCCGCTCATAAGCCACGTGCAGGTTTTACAACACCGCCTCGCAAAGCCCATCTGAAGTCGCCCGCGAAGCGATCTGATTGGCTAACTTCAGCTGATAAAATGACAAGGGCGCGAGATATCACTTAACAGTATGACCAACACCCGCTTCACGTTGTTTCCGACCAACCTGTATTTTGATAATAGTTGAAATTAAGTCTGATAAAATACGACGAACATACAGAGCCAAGCCATGGGCTCATTCCCGTTTCTAGAGACTAATTACAACACAGCTCATTAGCAACTACCACAGAAACACGCAGTATTTAATGTATCCCCCACAGAGGGTTGACGTCAGGAAGGGCATCCGGTCGTAAAACCAGGCCATCCGCATCAACTGCCGACACCAAGCTGTTTGGGTAAAGGCCAGGAACATATTTACGATTAACATCACGTCTTATGACTGGCATGAGATAACCGTAGACGTAATTTATCCCCGCTCTTCAGCCGGGACACTCGAGAATGGCGCATGTCTCATCATCAAATTAGAAAAACATTATGACTAATTATAAATATCTTGCCAACGGTCTAACTTCTGATATTTCTCTTCAGCTCATTACTTACTTCTGGACTGAATTCTCCTTTCAAAGAACGTGTTCATTGTTAAAACAGAAAATACCACATTGGAGAAATCCCGCGAGGAAAAGGCTAATAACGGAGCCTGAACCAATGCACTTGGAAGGAGGAGCACGTAATCCAAAGTGTGGGTGCACAGGGAGGAAGTTGTGGATCGCTGTGAAACCTTATCAGAGTAATGAAGGAGCTAGAGAGCGGCAAGTGCAGCATCTCAGCAAGAAATACGTGATAAAATCGAGTGAATCAGAGTTGATGATTCACTCGATTTTATTACGTATTAGTTAAATTATTTACAACACGTACCAGCTAGCAGGACGAAATCTTGACTATTCGACACACTGGTACTAATATGGATACATATTTCCGCTTGTCTTCTCGTTGTAATAATCTTTTCTGTCCGTCTGGTGCCCGTGAATGTGACGGCGCCAAATGTCTGTGCTCTGAAAACGTGGTCACCTGGCTCGAGTACTGTTATCACCAGCAGAATGATGGAGAGATGAAGCTTGTTGTCGTTGATTGGATCATCAGTCCATAGACTGGTTTGATGCAGCTGGCCATGCCACCCTATCCTGTGCTAACATGTTCATATCCGCATAACTACTACATCCTACATCTGCTCTAATCTGTTCGGTCTATCTCTACTGTTCTTACCGCCTCACTTCCCTCAAAATGTAACTGAACAAGTCCTGCGTTTCCTATCATTCTCTCTCTTTTTCTCGTCAAATTTCACCAAATCGTTCTTCCCTCACCAATTCGATTCAGTGTCTCTTCATTCCTGTTTCCTTCTACCGATCTAACATTTTGCAACACCACATTTCAAAAGCTTTTATTCTCTTTCTTTCTGAGCTTGTTATCATCCCTGTTTCGCTTCCGTACAATACCACGCTGCAGACGAAAGTCTTCAAAAACATCCTCCAAATTAAAAACATATAATTCCAATGTGGAATTACCAGCGTTTCTTCCCAGTCTAGAAGTGAGCTCAACAGCTGAATTGCTACACCTCTCCAAGCGCTGGAGCTAGTGCGCCTTTAAGACTCCACTTCTATTTCCAACATCAGTGTTCGAAGTGAGCAAATTTCCTTTCTTAATAAAGTCTTTCCTTGCTTGTGCTAGTCTGCATTTTATATCCTCCTTACTTCTCCCATCTTTAATTATTTTACGATCTAAGTACTTCCTTTAAGAGTTGATTTCATAATGTACTACTTACTGCAACACCTGACTTCGTTCGACTACACTCCATTACAATTGTTAAGCACTAGATAACGTGCCGAAAACCTGGGTTCAGTTCCAAACTTATCCACAATTTTCATATCGAGTGAGGATATATCATGCTGCTGGTGGTGTTTCGTACGTCGGATGGGGACGTTAAGCCTTGATCACATCCCTTGGTGTTATTCGACACGAGTAGCCTATGCGCTGGCACCAGATTTGACGCTCTCCCTACCTCTTTATCACACAAACATGCATGTCGTCAATGTATGTCAGCTAGAAACACGAGCGCCGAGCCTCTCCTGAAGGGGAACATGCCATTATTATTATTATTATTATTATTATTATTATTATTATTATTATGATTATTATTATTATTATTATTATTATTATTATTATTATTATTATTATTATTATACCGGGAGGTACACCTTAACTCCGCACATTTAAACAAGCGCCTCAAGGAACTCTATCTCCCATACAAAGCTGGAAACAGCTAGTCCATGAAGTTGGGACATTGACCAGAAGATGTCACCACTGAACATTTGAGTAATGTGTTATTTTGAAGTTGCCTAAACTGACTGGATTTATTTGTTTTATTTGGGCTTACGTCACGAATTTTGAACTTTTTTCCATAGATGTCATAACAAAAAAACTGTTGTCATGCACTCTAGTGCAAGGTGGAAGAATTTGTGATTTAAAGAAGTTTTGCGTTTCTAGGTTTTCATAACAAAATCAATGTTTAGTTAATTTGTTATTTCATGGTTTGCAACACTTCCTTCTCGTCCCTCCAGCTTTTTGATCTGGCCAATTAGAAATTGTTGTAATTATTTTTCATCCAATAACAGGCTTCTTGTAGATTTTTATTTGGCCAGTAAAAATGAGAGGGTGTGTCCGGATTTAGTCCAGAACACCCTCGAACCATCCCCTCGGGTATATAAGCTGCGGCTTTATCAAGCTACCTAGTCTTATTGGTCGTCGACTTACTGAGTGTGTGTGTTAAGACAGGAGGCGGGGCGCCTCATTCTTCAACAGGCAGTACACTAGCCCAGGTAATGGCCACCAATTTTCTATCTTTGTAGCTGTCTACGCAAACTTATCCGAGGGGAAGTTTCTAATATCTAACTATGTAACCAGCTGTTTTCTAAAATTTAAACTTCTTCTTCTAACGTAACATTTCATAAAATCTTAAATTGTAAATCGGGGATAGAGAGTGCGTTACCCTCTCGAGTTCCCCTTCAATTTGTCTTCAGGTGACTACGATTTTGTAACCGTTTTTCTCCTGTAAATTACCAAGTAACTTGTTCATTCTAGTCACCTCAGTAGCTTGGGATTAGCCTCTGTATCATGGGGCGGCGAGCCCAATTAGGGTTTTATACTTGGTTTTCAAGGAGCGCAAGTGTACGCCTCCATCCATTTTGAGTTTGGGCCAGTAATATTAACGTGTTCTTCCTTTCCACGAAGGCCCAGTAGTTTGAGTAATAGACACCCCTAAGTACAAAATTGTAAATTGAATGTTGGGCCTAGAGAGGCCAGAAATTTTAAAGATTTTTTGTGTAATGTTGCCTTGAGCGGGCTGTAAGAAATTGGGAGCGCAGTCTCCTTCGTTAAAGTTGGAGAGCATGTAAGCTCTTTTCTGTGATTGCTGATTTTACTGTCATATTGAGGGGTGCCTCTGGAAGGCTGTAAATTTGTATCGGTTGGAGCAAGGTGCTCTGTATTGGGAGATTTCTCTCCTTGTCTGTGTAAACGCTACATTGACGAAATGTGTTAAATCCCCTATTCTGCTGTTTTCTATTCTGGTATCAGAATTGTCATTATATCTGATACATTGGTTTTCCTTCACTAAATGCGAATTTTGTTAAGTTTTCAGATCTGAAAAGAAATATAACCTTTATTTAAAGTTTTAAATTGATTTTTGATATTGCAGTTAGATATACTGAAGTCCACACCTTCTTTCACCTCTCTCTGTTACAAGGAATCTCCGTAACAATCACTATTATTATTATTATTATTATTATTATTATTATTATTATTATTATTATTATTATTATTATTATTATTATAGCCGTCTGTATGGATCCCTAGTAGAGTGTCCGACTCATGATGACACGTTCCTGTGTTTGATCCCATCTGGCATAGTGCAGTAGATTTTTGAAAGGTGGTCCATAATCTTGGCGCTCAGTGGTGTCATTTCATTGGCATCTCTAGAGGAGTCCACATCATCGCCCAGAAAAAATAAATTAATTCAGCCATTTACTCCCATAGAACTCGTCGAACATTTTTTTGAATATCTATTTTAGAATTCGCTTCGTTCCAGTTGTAAATCCGTGTTTCTCAAAAAAGTCTATACCTGACTTTCTTCAATATTTTCAAAACTGAAAAGGATAAAAAATCTTAACTGTATTTGAAAAAAGTAAAAATATAATAACTTAATTGAAAATATGAAAGTCTATCAAGTAGCTTTCAAGGTCAGATGGCGTATAAGTCATCGGAGCTTCTAGCATTTACTGCGAGGTATTTGTGAAAAACTTGACTACGAGCTTGAATTTTTTTTAGAGAAAGTTCAGGCATAGCGGAAATAAAAATAATGAGTCACGTGGTGTTTATTGTTTTAGGAGAAAGTACAACTGGGCAAGCATCCTCTTCTTCTTCTTCTTCTCCTTCTCCCGGACGTCGGCGATCAGTATGGGCAGTGTTCTTCGATCTTCAGCGACACGTAGAGTTGTGGGACGGTTCGTATTCCAGTCCAGTCTTGAATGTTCTTGAGACATGACGCTCTTTTTTCTACCTACTACCCATCCTCTATTAACACTAATTAGAACGAAAATAGAAGAGATCTGACACTTCGAAATAGAAAGGTATCGAGAAAATACAGGAAATGGCCACGAAGAGCGCGGGGGGGTCGGAAAAGGTAGAGAATTGATGAAGGGAGGAAAACATAAAAGCGAGGAGCTTCACACAAGGAGAAGCGTGGTCTCTAACCCACGCTCCCGAGTTGAAAGCCACTGACCTCCTCTCAGTCTCATTTTACGACGGGCAGTAGAGTTATCCTACCTCTCCCAAGCACGCGGGGTAAGGAATGAGTCAAAGTGAATCTAACAGGCCTGAGATGTCCGGGACTGAACGTAAGCCACCCTGTGTGCGACGTAAGAAATTCGAGGCGGCCGAACGCCATCAGTAGCCTATGGTGATACGTAAGCCAGAAATCGCCCAGAAGTTGTACTCATCGACCCGACGGAGATTTAAATTAGCCCGATTTTACAACATTTGCAAGACAGGAAGCGAAATCTACAAAATTTTCACTTCCAATAGGCCTGCAGGCGTGGGTTCTAAACGGCCCCAAACTATGTTAATGAATTAAAAAAATAATAGAACAAACCCATACGTGACGGGACGTGAGAGCTGTTATTTTTATATCGCTGGTGACGAATGACTTTATTTGTGGGGAGGTTACATTCATTTCCTCATCGAAATTTGTGAGAAAACTTGTCTAGCGGCGTGAAATATCTCAAAGAAAGTTGAAGCATGGCAAATGAGGGTCAAATTGTTATCTTACACTTAGCCACTATAACGGTCTCTGTCTGTTCAGTTATCAGCCCAGAGGTTGGTTGGATCCTCATATAGCACAGCCATAAGTTAGGTGGTTATAGGGAAATGGCAACAGCTGATGGCGGCGCCAAAATGAGGCATACTAGGCAAGATGAGGAGTGAGGTAGTTTTCCATTGCTTTCCTCACAGGGCCAGAAATTGCTACTGCAGCACGCCTGACCTCATGAGCAACACCTTCCACAACACTCTGCTCATGTTCTGAATGTCATTACTGAGCACCAACAACTTCCATATTGTCACAGCCATGGATGAGACTGCGAATCGGTGGAAGTCACACTTTGCTCTGGCCTGTGACAAGAGTTAGTTGCTGAAGTACTGTATTTGTGAAGAAAATAGTTTTTAGTTTCTAGCTTGAGAGTTCGTATTTAGGAATCAGTTTGGAGTCAGGCAGGCCGTTGTGATCATTACAGTACTTTGACAGCGTATGAAGCAAGGTTGCCTCGATTACGTGCAATCAAACGTGTCCGACAATCAATGAGATGGCGTGTTCATGCATGTAGTGAACATTTTCAGGGCTTCTTGTGTTACCTGCAGGTATACCAGCAGTTACTCGACATGGCATCATGTACTTCCCGCACAAAAGTGGGAACTCTGTAGGCCTAACTCGTAAATGGTCCAATGTAGGGGTTAGGGACTTTTGTGTTTTCTTTCGGTTATTTACCACACTCTCGGAACAGTTCAATTCTTTAAAACAGAATACATTTGATCATGAAGTAGTTTCTACTGGGACTGAAATTCTAGCCATTTCGATATTATGCCTTTTCGGATGATACACGGACAGGTAGGCAGGCAGACATAATTTCATTTACACATATGGAGACTTATTTTTATATGTTATTTATATTATATATAAAATAACATGTCCTGACTGACTGAAGGATTTCATCGCCGAGACGAAACTACTGGATATAAAGAAATGGAATTTGAGGATGCATTTACATTACAATGTAGGGGCTCGCTAAGGGAGTATTTTTGGATATTCCGTCGCTAAGGTGCTTAAAAGGTGGTGAATTTTTAAAGTGACTGTATCTATATCTCAAAACTTTAAAAGTTTACAGATATAAAAATTGGTATTTAGAATCTCCTTTAAGAATAAGAAAAACGCGTATATTTTTTGTTTTCAGAAAATCCCACTAGGAGGGGTGAAAAAGGATGAAAAACTGATTGAATGCCTTTAATGAGAATACTTATATCTCAGAAACTATAGATATTACATACCCTAAAATTGGTATTTGGAATCTCCTTTAAAAATAGAGAAACACGTATTTTTCTGTTTTTGGAAAATCCAATTAATGGGGGTTAAACAGGATTGAGAAGTGGGGTGAATTTTTAGAAAGACTGTATTGTACACTATATCTCAGAAACGTAAAATGTTACAGACGTAAACATTGATATTTCGAATCTCCTGTGAAAGTAAAGAAGCATAGGTGATTTGTTTTCGAAAACTCTACTTAAGGGGAACGAAAAAGGGGTTGAAACTTTAAAATGAGCATGTCTACAGTATATCTCAAAAACTTAACATCTTACGGAAGTGAAAAATGGTATTTTTTTCTCTACTAAAAATAATGAAACATGTATTTTTTGTTTTAGGGAAACAATGACTGAAAATGAGGTTGAATTATTTTCATTAGGATACTGATATCTCAAAAACAGACGTGAATTTGGTATTTGGAATCTCCTTTAGAAATAAAGAAATATTTGTATGAGGATACTTACATCCAATAAAAAATAAGTTCTTACAGACGTGAAATTGGTATTTTGATCTCCTTTAAGAACAAAGATAAACGTATTTTTGGAGGAAAATCATCTTGGGGTGCGGGGGTGAAAAGGAGTTGAATTCCTTTTATGAGGACACATATCTCAAAAAGTGAACATGTTACAGTCGTGATAATTTGTATTTAGGAGATTCTATACTAAAAAAGAAACAAGTATTTATTACCGGAAAATTCACTTAGTAGTATAATATACGGGTTCTGCCGCCACCTTCACCTCAGGCTCCCAGTGGCCACCTCCACCTCCACCTCAGCCAGAGGCCTCCCAGTGGCCACCTCCACCTCCACCTCAGCCAGAGGCCTCCCAGTGGCCACCTCCACCTCCACCTCAGCCAGAGGCCTCCCAGATGCCTCCTCCACCTCCCGCGGAAAATTTGAATTTGTAAACAAAGCCACGTGCTTTTTGACAGACAACAACGCATCGCTAACCTCAGTACTGCCATCTTGACGGGCCTAAACCTCAGTAGTGCCAACTTAACCTAACTAGCGCGAGGTAAACAAAGCCACGTGCTTTTTGACAGCCACGTGCTTTTTGACAGATTTGTAAACAAAGCCACGTGCTTTTTGACAGCTCTCATCAACAACAACGCATCGCAAACCTCAGTACTACCATCTTGACGGGCCTAAACCTTAGTGGTACCAACTTAACCTAACTAGCATGAGGTAAACAAAGCCACGTGTTTTTTTGACAGCCACGTGCTTTTTGACAGATTTGTAAACAAAGCCACGTGCTTTTTGACAGCTCTCATCAACAACAACGCATCGCAAACCTCAGTACTACCATCTTGACGGGCCTAAACCTTAGTGGTACCAACTTAACCTAACTAGCATGAGGTAAACAAAGCCACGTGTTTTTTGGACAGCCACGTGCATTTCGACAGATTTGTAAACAAAGCCACGTGCTTTATGACAGCTGTCATCGACAACAACGCATCGCTAACCCCAGTACTGCCATCTTGACGGGCCTAAACCTCAGTAGTACCAACTTAACCTAACTAGCGCGAGATAAACAAAGCCACGTGCTTTTTGACAGCCACGTGCTTTTTTGACAGCTGTCATCCGCCATCTTTAAACCACAGAGCACTGTGCTGCCCTCTTGCGTCACCTGTCATCGGCAGTGCTGCCATCTTGACGGGCCTAAACCTTAGTGCTACCAACTTAACCTCACTAGCTCGAGATAAACATATCCACGTGCTTTTTGACAGCCACGTGCTTTTTTGATAGCTGTCATCCACCATCTTTAATCTATAGAGCACAGTGCTGCCCTCTTTAGCTACTTACCTTTGAAATGTGGTGGCGGATAATTTGAAAAATGCTTTTCGACAAGCAGCCATCTTTAATCCAGAGAGAACAGTGCTGCCCCGGTGACGGCAAATTCCACGTGCTCTTGTTTGAAAACAAACTCACGTGCTTTTTTGACAGCTGTCATCTGCCATCCTTGAGCACAGTGCTGCCCTCTTTAGTTTGAAACGTGGTGGCAGTAAATTCCACGTGCTCTTGTTTGGAAACAAAGCCATGTGCAGCTGTCATCCGCCATCTTTAATCAACAGAGCACCGTGCTGCTATCATGCGGGCAATTTCATCACCTGTCATCCGCCATCTTTAATCCACAGAACACCGTGCTGCCCTCTTTATGGCTACTACCTTAAGCATGTAGTAGCGGGCAATTTGAAAAGTTCTGTTAGCTATCATCCACCATCTTTAATCAAGAGAGCACCGTGCTGCCATCTTTAGTTGAAATGTGGTGGCGGCAAATTCCACGTGCTCTTGTTTGGAAACAAAGCTATGTGCTTTTCTGACAGCTGTCATCCACCATCTTTAATCAACAGATCACCGTGCTGCTATCATGCGGGCAATTTCATCACCTATCACCCGCCATCTTTAATCCACAGAACACCGTGCTGCCCTCTTTATGGCTACTACCTTAAGCATGTAGTAGCGGGCAATTTGAAAAGTTCTGTTAGCTATCATCTACCATCTTTAATCAAGAGAGCACCGTGCCGCCATCTTTAGCTAGATACCTTTGAAATGTGGTGGCGGCAAATTGAAAAATTCCACGTGCTCTTGTTTGGAAACAAACTCACGTCCTTTTTTGTCAGCTACCATCCGCCATCTTTAATCAACAGAGCATAGTGCTGCCCTCTTTAGTTTGAAATGTGGTGGCGGCAAATTCCACATGCTCTTGTTTGGTAAACATAGCTACGTGCTTTTTTGACAGCTATCATCCGCCATCTTTGAGCACCGTGCTGCCCTCTTTAGATGTAAATTCGTCACCTGTCATACGCAGTGCTGCTATCTTTAGCTAGATACCTTTGAAATGTGGTGGTGGATAATTTAAAAAGAAAAATTCTACAGCAGTCCTCTCTCAACGCTAATTGCATAAGATGGCGGCTATACATGACTCCTTAAGGGTGCTTACGCAAGATGGCTGCTATACACAGGTTCTTATGAGACGCCCTTGGGATGCTTGCGCAAGATGGTGGTTATACAAGGCTCCTTATGAGACGCCCTAGTGATGCTTGTGCAAGATGGCGGTTGCTCTTATGAGGCGGCTTAAGGGTCCTTGCACAAGATGGCTAGAGACGCCCTAAGGATACTTGCGCAAGATGGCGGACACAAGATGGCGGCTATACACGTCTCCTTATGAGACGCCTTAAGGGTGCTTGCGCAAGATGGCTGCTGCTCTTAGCTTAGAGACTAACGTGTCGTGCTAGTTCGATTCATTAAATTTAGGGCTTAAATGCAAAATGTTAAATATCTCGAAAGCAGTGCATCGTAGAGCAAAACGGACAAAAAAATTTCCGCCCAATACCTCGGTTCGCAGTACGAGGATCAAGTAAAACATAGTCTAATGATGAGATCAACGGTTCGGTTCCTACTTAGGCCCTTTGGCATTCACTCTGTTTTAGCTTGTATTGAAGTAAGTCTTCGTAACATGATCAGGTCTAGCTATGGTAGAGAGTATAACGTGCCGTGCAGGTTCGATTCATTAAATTTGGGGCTTAAATGCAAAATGTTAAATATCTCGAAAACGGATAAAATTTTTCTACCTGATACCTAGGTTTGCAGTATCAGGAACATGAAAAAACATAGTCTAATGATGAGATCGACGGTTCGATCCTTACTTAGGCCCTTTGGCATTGGCAGCTATCTATTTCTACAAGATGGTGACTATACATAGCTTCTTATGAGACAGCTTAAGAGAGCTTGCACAAGATAGCTGCTACTCTTATGAGACGCCCTAGGGGTGCTTGCGGGAGGTAGCAGCGACAAGACGGTGACTATACACAGCTGCTTATGATACGGCCTAGAGGTGCTCACACAAGATGGTGGCTGCTCTGATGAAGAAAGTTAGCTTTGCATCGTGCAGGTATCTTTACAGCACTAAACCTCATACCTTTGAAATGTGGTAGCAGGTAATTTGAAAAATTCGACGTGCTTTTTCTTCACAGCAGCTATCTTTAAACAATAGCGGCTATACATAAGCTGTTAAGGCCTCCTCTTATGTCAAGGTATAGCTCTATCGAACAAGTTTAAACCTGCATCGGGATAGCTAGAGTAAGCATGTGCTGCAGTGATGACGTCATTATGCATGTTTAGACTTGCAAATCACTAAAGAAACATAACAAGACTAGAATCGAACACCGCACTCTATGCCGTTAACTTTATCATGTGATCGGAACATTGATTGAAGTGTTTAGAACACTAAATAAGTGATCAAGACTATAATAGAACACTGTACTCGATACAACATGTGTTTAGAACATGTCAGGGGATACCTTTGTTCTAAGAAGATTAGATTACCGCACATTCCTTGGCTAAAGGGCTAATGGGCTAAAGGGCTAATGGGCTAAAGGGCTAAAGGGCTAATGGGCTAATGGGCTAAAGGGCTAGGGCGCCTCTCCTCTCTTTATCCGGGCTTGAGACCGGCTCTACAACTAGAGGCGGAGTTAACACCCTAAGGAAGGGAGAATGTTGGGAAATAATCTATACGAATATAGCTACTCGATCGACTATATACTACAGATGGATGACTTAGGTGAGGGTAAGCGCTTACTTAATAATACCTACACGACGTAATTCATACTCTATTTCAAAAATATCTTCTTTGTACTGTGTGTAACCAGCATCATGATAGGCTCTTAGCAGTTGTAAACGTTTTACGAGTACGTTGGGGTCTTTACAGTAGCTTATATCTACATAGGGTAACAGAGGCTTGTTGTGAACTTTGAGTCTATATGCAGACAGTTGATGTGCAGGGACTTGTTTTGATGTAATACGTGCTTCAGCAGTAGCGTTTCTAGGTACAAACATAACTTGTTTCGATAGCGATGAAGCGTTGAAATTTCCTTCTTCTTTACCTTGCATCTCTTCTTGAGATGTTTGCACTTCGACAGAACGTGTAGTAGGCCTAGGAAATGAAGTAAAATCATCAAGCTGTAACGGCAATGAATTTTCTTCTTCTACTTTCCCTTTACTACTGTTTTGATCAACATCATTATCCTTATTATCATAATCATGATCTTGCCTCTCTTTATCTTGAAGTTTGTGCTCAGTAACAGAACTTGCAGCAGGCCTAGACAGCAAGGGAGAATTAAAAATCTCTCGCAGAGGTGTACTTTTTAAACATAAATCAGTGTTCGCTGGAATATGGTTGAGCTCTTTGTATTTTGTTCCCGATGAAGCTACATTACACGCGGCTTCATGACGTTGAGCGTTGTATGCGTTCTTGAACTCTCTTCTACAATGTTTGCATTGAAAAATCGTCCTACATGATATCTCATGACGTCTCCTGTGATAGCTTCGGGAAAATGCTTTTCCACACTCTTCGCAAATATACCTAGAAATAGGTTTTTCCATGACGGACTTTTATCTTCTGCTAACAGATTCTTCTTTAAATCCACTCGACATTTGTTACTCTCTACTTCGATGATGCGAACAGCTTAGCGATTAATAGTAAACTAACACAAAAGCGTATAACCAAGGTAGCAACAGTAAGGTGTAAGCCCATCAAGATGGCAAGAGTGAGGTTAGCGACGTTCTGCTGTTGGATTTTAAATTCCGCGCTGTAACATGCATAAGGTGGCAGCCTTGAGGTTTACTGCCGTAAAGATAGTAGCAGTGAGGTTAGCGACGCTCTATTGTCCTTCAAAGTGAGGTTAGGGTTCGTCAAGAAGACAGCTGTCAAAAAAGCACGTGGCTATGTTTACCAAACAAGAGCACGTGGTCGTAACGTCACGGTCACTTCATCAATCCTTAGCTCTACGTCGTTGAGAGCAGCATTAGGATTAGCTATGTTTAAAAATCTTAGGAACAGAGCAGCAGTATGAATAGCCATGTTTTAAAGCGTGTAGACATCACCTATCGATTTTACATGCATCGACTCTCGTACTAAACTTCTTCCGCTAGATCGTGCTGCTATCTTAGCATAACCTATACGCATGACCTTAAAGTACAATGAATAGTCATGTTTCAAAGCGTGTACGCATCAACTATCGATTTTAGATGTATCGAATCTCGTACTGAACTTCTTCAGGTAGATTGTGCTGGTATCTTAGCATGAACTTAAAGTACAAAGAATAGCCATGTTTCAAAGCGTGTACACATCACCTATCGATTTCGCATTCATCGAGTCTCGTACTAAACTTCTTGCGCTAGATTGCGCTGCTATCTTAGCATAACCTATACCTATGAGCTTAAAGTACAAAGAATAGCCATGTTTCAAAGCGTGTACATATTACTTATCGATTTTGCAAGCATCGACTCTCGTACTAAACTTCTTCCTCTAGATTGTGCTGCTATCTTAGCATAACCTATGTGCATGAACTTAAAGTACAAAGAATAATCATGTTTCAAAGCGTGTACAGATCACCCTGAACTTCTTCCGCTAGATTGTACTCCTATCTTAGCATAGCCTATACGCACGAACTTAAAGCACAAAAAATAACGATGTTTAACAGCGTGTACACATCACCTACTCATTTTGCATGCATCGACTATTTTTTACCGCCAGAGTGTACAACGATCGCATATGTGTATTGCTAACGTATGTGTATAAAGTTAAAGCACAAAGAATAGCTATGCTCCAAAGCGTGTACACATCACCTATCAATTTTGCATGCATCGACTATCGTACTAAACTTCTACCGCTAGAGTGTACAACGTTCGCAATTGTGTGCTGCTACCTATGTGCGTGAACTTAAAGCACAAAGAATAGCGTGTACACAACACCAGTCAATTTTGCAGGCATCAAATATCGTACTAAACTTCTTGTGCTAGATTGTGCTGCAATCTTAACATAACCTATGTGCACGAAGTTAAAGCACAAAAATACCCAAGTTCAAAGCATGTACACATCACCTATCGATTTTGCATGCATCGTCTTTCTTACTAAACTTTTTCCACTAGAGCGTGCAACAACCTTATAAGTATGCTGCTAACTTAGTATAACTTATACGCATGAACTTAAAGTATAAAGAATAGCGATGTATAAAAATCTTGTGAACATAGCAGCAGCAGTAAGAATAGCAATGTTTCAAAAGCGTGTACGCATTGCCTATCGATTATACATGCATCAACTAGAGTACTAAACTTCTCCCGCTAGAGTGTGCTGCTATCTTAGCATAAACTATGTGCACGGATTTAAAGCACGAAGAATAGTTAAGTTTCAAAGCGTGTACACAACACCTATCGATTTTGCATGCATCAACTATCGTACTAAACACATTCCGCTAGAATGTACAACGTTCGCATGTGTTTGCTCTGCTACTTTAGCATGACCTATGCGAACGAACTTAAAGCACAAAGAATAGTGATCTTTGAAAATCTTGCGAACATAGTAGCAGTAAGAATAGCAAGGTTTAAAAGCGTGTACGTATCACCTTTTGATAATGCATGCAACTTCTACTAGAGCACGTGACCATCACTTGTACGTGTGCTGCTATCTTAACATAACCTATGTGCACGAACTTAAAGCATAAAAATAGTTGTGAGTAAAAATTTTGTGAACATAGCAGAGTGTTTACTACGTAGGTGTAGACATTGAACTTTGCATGCTGAAGCAGCATACTACGTGACCACGTGCTCTTGTTTGGTAAACATAACCACGTGCTTTTTTGACAGCTATCTTCTTGACGAACCCTAACCTCACTTTGAAGGACAATAGAGCGTCGCTAACCTCACTGCTGCTATCTTTACGGCAGTAAACCTCAAGGCTGCCACCTTATGCATGTTACAGCGCGGAATTTAAAATCCAACAGCAGAACGTCGCTAACCTCACTCTTGCCATCTTGATGGGCTTAAACCTTACTGTTGCTACCTTGGTTATACGCTTTTGTGTTAGTTTACTATTAATCGCTAAGCTGTTCGCATCATCGAAGTAGAGAGTAACAAATGTCGAGTGGATTTAAAGAAGAATCTGTTAGCAGAAGATAAAAGTCCGTCATGGAAAAACCTATTTCTAGGTATATTTGCGAAGAGTGTGGAAAAGCATTTTCCCGAAGCTATCACAGGAGACGTCATGAGATATCATGTAGGACGATTTTTCAATGCAAACATTGTAGAAGAGAGTTCAAGAACGCATACAACGCTCAACGTCATGAAGCCGCGTGTAATGTAGCTTCATCGGGAACAAAATACAAAGAGTTCAACCATATTCCAGCGAACACTGATTTATGTTTAAAAAGTACACCTCTGCGAGAGATTTTTAATTCTCCCTTGCTGTCTAGGCCTGCTGCAAGTTCTGTTACTGAGCACAAACTTCAAGATAAAGAGAGGCAAGATCATGATTATGATAATAAGGATAATGATGTTGATCAAAACAGTAGTAAAGGGAAAGTAGAAGAAGAAAATTCATTGCCGTTACAGCTTGATGATTTTACTTCATTTCCTAGGCCTACTACACGTTCTGTCGAAGTGCAAACATCTCAAGAAGAGATGCAAGGTAAAGAAGAAGGAAATTTCAACGCTTCATCGCTATCGAAACAAGTTATGTTTGTACCTAGAAACGCTACTGCTGAAGCACGTATTACATCAAAACAAGTCCCTGCACATAACTGTCTGCATATAGACTCAAAGTTCACAACAAGCCTCTGTTACCCTATGTAGATATAAGCTACTGTAAAGACCCCAACGTACTCGTAAAACGTTTACAACTGCTAAGAGCCTATCATGATGCTGGTTACACACAGTACAAAGAAGATATTTTTGAAATAGAGTATGAATTACGTCGTGTAGGTATTATTAAGTAAGCGCTTACCCTCACCTAAGTCATCCATCTGTAGTATATAGTCGATCGAGTAGCTATATTCGTATAGATTATTTCCCAACATTCTCCCTTCCTTAGGGTGTTAACTCCGCCTCTAGTTGTAGAGCCGGTCTCAAGCCCGGATAAAGAGAGGAGAGGCGCCCTAGCCCTTTAGCCCATTAGCCCATTAGCCCTTTAGCCCTTTAGCCCTTTAGCCAAGGAATGTGCGGTAATCTAATCTTCTTAGAACAAAGGTATCCCCTGACATGTTCTAAACACATGTTGTATCGAGTACAGTGTTCTATTATAGTCTTGATCACTTATTTAGTGTTCTAAACACTTCAATCAATGTTCCGATCACATGATAAAGTTAACGGCATAGAGTGCGGTGTTCGATTCTAGTCTTATTATGTTTCTTTAGTGATTTGCAAGTCTAAACATGCATAATGACGTCATCACTGCAGCACATGCTTACTCTAGCTATCCCGATGCAGGTTTAAACTTGTTCGATAGAGCTATACCTTGACATAAGAGGAGGCCTTAACAGCTTATTTATAGCCGCTATTGTTTAAAGATAGCTGCTGTGAAGAAAAAGCACGTCGAATTTTTCAAATTACCTGCTACCACATTTCAAAGGTATGAGGTTTAGTGCTGTAAAGATACCTGCACGATGCAAAGCTAACTTTCTTCATCAGAGCAGCCACCATCTTGTGTGAGCACCTCTAGGCCGTATCATAAGCAGCTGTGTATAGTCACCGTCTTGTCGCTGCTACCTCCCGCAAGCACCCCTAGGGCGTCTCATAAGAGTAGCAGCCATCTTTTGCAAGCGCTCTTAAGCTGTCTCATAAGAAGCTATGTATAGTCACCATCTTGTAGAAATAGATAGCTGCCAATGCCAAAGGGCCTAAGTAAGGATCGAACCGTCGATCTCATCATTAGACTATGTTTTTTTCATGTTCCTGATACTGCAAACCTAGGTATCAGGTAGAAAAATTTTATCCGTTTTCGAGATATTTAACATTTTGCATTTAAGCCCCAAATTTAATGAATCGAACCTGCACGGCACGTTATACTCTCTACCATAGCTAGACCTGATCATGTTACGAAGACTTACTTCAATACAAGCTAAAACAGAGTGAATGCCAAAGGGCCTAAGTAGGAACCGAACCGTTGATCTCATCATTAGACTATGTTTTACTTGATCCTCGTACTGCGAACCGAGGTATTGGGCGGAAATTTTTTTGTCCGTTTTGCTCTACGATGCACTGCTTTCGAGATATTTAACATTTTGCATTTAAGCCCTAAATTTAATGAATCGAACTAGCACGACACGTTAGTCTCTAAGCTAAGAGCAGCAGCCATCTTGCGCAAGCACCCTTAAGGCGTCTCATAAGGAGACGTGTATAGCCGCCATCTTGTGTCCGCCATCTTGCGCAAGTATCCTTAGGGCGTCTCTAGCCATCTTGTGCAAGGACCCTTAAGCCGCCTCATAAGAGCAACCGCCATCTTGCACAAGCATCACTAGGGCGACTCATAAGGAGCCTTGTATAACCACCATCTTGCGCAAGCATCCCAAGGGCGTCTCATAAGAACCTGTGTATAGCAGCCATCTTGCGTAAGCACCCTTAAGGAGTCATGTATAGCCGCCATCTTATGCAATTAGCGTTGAGAGAGGACTGCTGTAGAATTTTTCTTTTTAAATTATCCACCACCACATTTCAAAGGTATCTAGCTAAAGATAGCAGCACTGCGTATGACAGGTGACGAATTTACATCTAAAGAGGGCAGCACGGTGCTCAAAGATGGCGGATGATAGCTGTCAAAAAAGCACGTAGCTATGTTTACCAAACAAGAGCATGTGGAATTTACCGCCACCACATTTCAAACTAAAGAGGGCAGCACTATGCTCTGTTGATTAAAGATGGCGGATGGTAGCTGACAAAAAAGCACGTGAGTTTGTTTCCAAACAAGAGCACGTGGAATTTTTCAATTTGCCGCCACCACATTTCAAAGGTATCTAGCTAAAGATGGCAGCACGGTGCTCTCTTGATTAAAGATGGTAGATGATAGCTAACAGAACTTTTCAAATTGCCCGCTACTACATGCTTAAGGTAGTAGCCATAAAGAGGGCAGCACGGTGTTCTGTGGATTAAAGATGGCGGGTGATAGGTGATGAAATTGCCCGCATGATAGCAGCACGGTGCTCTGTTGATTAAAGATGGTGGATGACAGCTGTCAGAAAAGCACATAGCTTTGTTTCCAAACAAGAGCACGTGGAATTTGCCGCCACCACATTTCAACTAAAGATGGCAGCACGGTGCTCTCTTGATTAAAGATGGTGGATGATAGCTAACAGAACTTTTCAAATTGCCCGCTACTACATGCTTAAGGTAGTAGCCATAAAGAGGGCAGCACGGTGTTCTGTGGATTAAAGATGGCGGATGACAGGTGATGAAATTGCCCGCATGATAGCAGCACGGTGCTCTGTTGATTAAAGATGGCGGATGACAGCTGCACATGGCTTTGTTTCCAAACAAGAGCACGTGGAATTTACCGCCACCACGTTTCAAACTAAAGAGGGCAGCACTGTGCTCAAGGATGGCAGATGACAGCTGTCAAAAAAGCACGTGAGTTTGTTTTCAAACAAGAGCACGTGGAATTTGCCGTCACCGGGGCAGCACTGTTCTCTCTGGATTAAAGATGGCTGCTTGTCGAAAAGCATTTTTCAAATTATCCGCCACCACATTTCAAAGGTAAGTAGCTAAAGAGGGCAGCAATGTGCTCTATAGATTAAAGATGGTGGATGACAGCTATCAAAAAAGCACGTGGCTGTCAAAAAGCACGTGGATTTGTTTATCTCGAGCTAGTGAGGTTAAGTTGGTAGCACTAAGGTTTAGGCCCGTCAAGATGGCAGCACTGCCGATGACAGGTGACGCAAGAGGGCAGCACAGTGCTCTGTGGTTTAAAGATGGCGGATGACAGCTGTCAAAAAAGCACGTGGCTGTCAAAAAGCACGTGGCTTTGTTTATCTCGCGCTAGTTAGGTTAAGTTGGTACTACTGAGGTTTAGGCCCGTCAAGATGGCAGTACTGGGGTTAGCGATGCGTTGTTGTCGATGACAGCTGTCATAAAGAACGTGGCTTTGTTTACAAATCTGTCGAAAAGCACGTGGCTGTCAAAAAAAACACGTGGCTTTGTTTACCTCATGCTAGTTAGGTTAAGTTGGTACCACTAAGGTTTAGGCCCGTCAAGATGGTAGTACTGAGGTTTGCGATGCGTTGTTGTTGATGAGAGCTGTCAAAAAGCACGTGGCTTTGTTTACAAATCTGTCAAGCACGTGGCTTTGTTTACCTCGCGCTAGTTAGGTTAAGTTGGGACTACTGAGGTTTAGGCCCATCAAGATGGCAGTACTGAGGTTAGCGATGCGTTGTTGTCTGTCAAAAAGCACGTGGCTTTGTTTACAAATTCAAATTTCCCGCGGGAGGTGGAGGAGGCATCTGGGAGGCCTCTGGCTGAGGTGGAGGTGGAGGTGGCCACTGGGAGGCCTCTGGCTGAGGTGGAGGTGGAGGTGGCCACTGGGAGGCCTCTGGCTGAGGTGGAGGTGGAGGTGGCCACTGGGAGCCTGAGGTGGAGGTGGCGGCAGAACCCGTATATTATACTACTTCACTTAATTGTGAGGGGGGGGGGGAGGGGAGGCGAGTGTGGAAGGAAGTGAAGAAAATGAATTCTTTTTATGGGGTTATGGGGATACTTATATCTTAAAACTGAAGGTAACAGACGTAAAGATTGGTATTTGGTATCTCCTTTAAACATAGAGAAACACGCCCTCTTTTTCTTGGGGGGGGGATCAACTTAACGGTGGTGGGGTGAAAAAGGTGTTGAGGCCAATTGATTTTACTGTTCATAATGTACTTGATTCTGATAATAAACTGATCATTTTAAATCTTTCCTGGGTTCGTTTTCAAGAGCCATTTTTACTTTGGAGAACTTAAAGTTAGATTACAGTAGATTCTCCTGGCATGTAAATAAAAATTTAAACACATTTGAAATAAACGAGACTAATGATATCAATAGCGCAATTGTTCGCCTCTATAATAAGGTCAATAATGCACGGAAGTATATCACTCGTATCGTCAGAAATTCCGCGCACTTGCCTACGTGCGGCAAGGGTACTGGTCACATTGTCAGCAATGACAATGGCAGCAGATGTAATTTACATCTGGTTGAGCGGGTCCCGAATAATAATAATAATAATAATAATAATAATAATAATAATAATAATAATAATAATAATAATAATAATAATAATAATAATAATAATAATAATAATAATAATAATAATAAAATTCAACTAATATCACCCACCCTAATAATAATAATAGTAATAATAATAATATTCTGGACCGTAGGTCAAAATGTGCGGACTGCCCTGGAAACGGGTCCTGGCAGGGTAATGACTAGGAATGCAGTCTGGCCGCGGGTTTAGTACCGCCAAGGCACCCAAGAAGACACCACGCCGCAGCTTCTCAAGGATTTGATCCATAATAAATGCTTATAGGAAGAGAGGGCAAAGATTTAGGGACCCAACTGACCGGGCGGAACACCTGGAGCTAGGCCGGGAAGCACGAAATCGCTTGCTGGAAAGAAAGATTGAAAAATGGGAGGAACTTTGCCGTCAGATCGCGAATTTTGGCGGATTATGCAGGGCTATTCACCTAACATGTTACACGGGAATAACTTCTAAACCATTAAATATATCGCCATTCTGTTTTCATATTCGTAAATAAAAAACTTTAATAAAATGTTAAGCATTCAATTATAAATTTCAGTATAATACCGTAGCGAAGCACGGGTATCTTGCTAGTTTATTTATATATTTGATTTTTCCTTCTTTTCTTCAACTGTTTTAGGCTGATACTATTCATTTTATAAGAATGGACATGTCGTTGTCTTTTTCTAGTAAAGGTCATTGATTCACACTTCTTAACGTTGAATTAAAAGGAATTGTGTTTTCCCCTTTCAATCAGTGCTGCGAGGTGTTGTTGTAATTTTTCGTTATGCAAGTTTGAAGAAATCAGCCTGTAAATTTTCATGTCATCAGTATATAACGGAAATTTAGAATTCTTCAATACAAAACCAATATCATTAACAAAAATAATGAACAACAGTGGACCTAATTTTCTACCTGATGTTACCCTGTACATAGATGCAGCTTTCCCTTTGAAATTAACCAACTGAAATCTATTCCTGAAGTAGGAGATAAAGAATTCTACCAGTTAAGGGCTAAAATCAAAATTATGAAACTTGTTTAGAATTTTATGATGATCAATTCTGACGAATGCTTTTGTCACTTATTTGCATATGACATCCACTTGTCCTCCTTGATATAAAATAGATGGTAGCGTCCAAACTGAGGAATCAGAAATAAATGCATTTCTTTCTCTCTGTAAAGTTTGCAACATTTGAACTCGTTCATCTCCCTTGCATAAAGCCATGTTGTTGCTGTATGATGAGCTTCTCCACGTGTCGATAGATATTACAGTGAAGTATATCCTCAACCACTTTGATAGTATTGATATTGGTCTATAATTATATGTGTTTTCAATATTATCATCTTTGTGAATTGGAGATACGCATGGTTTTCTTCACAAATCAGGAAATGTTTTTTGTTACAAATATTTTAATAATCATCTAAAGTGGATATGCAAAAGCGTCACCGCGTCCTTTCACTAAATATTATCTGGACCAGCACTCCTTCTACACTGTAATACTTTATGTCCGATTTCTATTTTTTTACTGTTTTGCTTTACGTCGCACAGACACAGGTAGGTCTTACGACGAATATGGGATCGGGGAGGGCTAGGAGTGAAAGGAAGCGACCGTGGTATTAATTAAGGTGTGAAAATGGGAAAGCGCGGACAACCACATTCAGGCCTGCTGACAGTTGGGTTCGGACAAACCATCTCCCGAATGCAAGTTGGTAACTAGGTGACATAAAGCGCACAGACACTTTCTCGGTGTGGTGCATTTAACATAATCAACAGCTACCTCTGAAATATTTAACGTGCCAAGTTCCTTATATTGCAGTTCCTATAGAATATACTGTCCATTATTTTTGGTGTTAAATTTTTGTGTAGGCCTACACATGGTTTTCACACCCGTAGGGCTTGCCGAGTTTTGTTCTTTGCGCCAAGGGGCTTAAAATGAGCTTTGTCTTGTCCCTGTACGATAAATGAGATCTTTCGCCTATTATGTTTATATCTCCTCCCCGTCGCCCCCCTCTAATTGTTTTGAAAATTTAAAAGTAGCCTAAGTTTCTCCTTATACCATCAGCCGCCTGCCAGTGAAAGTCCCGTCAAAGTCGGTCCAATCGCTTCCTAGATTAGCCGTAACAGACAGACAGACAGACAGACAGACAGACAGACAGACAGACAGACAGACAGACAGACAGACAGACAGACAGACAGACAGACAGACAGACAGACAGACAGACAGACAGACAGACAGACAGACAGACAGACAGACAGACAGACAGACAGACAGACAGACAGACAGACAGACAGACAGACAGACAGACAGACAGACAGACAGACAGACAGACAGACAGACAGACAGACAGACAAAAGTTGTAAAACTTGGTTTTTAGTTATAAGTGCCGTATATACTTTAATATAAACTTACCAACAGAGAGGATATCGTTTCTGTCCTTTAGATCTAACAATAAAGCATACATGATTATCAATGCACATGCGCCGATAAATGACTATAACAAGAAAAATCCGGAGAAAGTAGATAGATTTAGGAAAATTCTTGAAGACACAACGTCCAAAATTCCACAACACCATGGGAAAATTTTGATTGGTGATTTCAATGCTCAGATAGGTAAAGAAACATGGTACATGAAAATTATGGGGGACTACCCAGCACCTAACAGAATGAACAGAAATGGCGAAAGATTAATCAGTTTCTGCAGACATTTTAACTTGAAACTCATGTCTACACACTGCCGAGAAAGAAGGAAACATGGGCATCTCCTAACACGTTACTAGGGGAGTTTCAGATCGACCATGTTGATATTACGACCAGAAACCGAAGGGAAATCTTGAATTTCAAGGTAAGAAAAAACTAAAAAATAGGTTGCGAAACATTGTCGAAATCCACGTTTAAAGCAGCGAGGAAACGAAAACACAGGTGGTGGAATGAAAAGTGTGACGAAGCTTTGGACGGAAGACTACATGCATGCAAGATGTAGCATTTCAACAAAACCGAGAAGAGATGTGAAACTTTCAGCGAAGAGAGGAAGAAAACAGCTAAGATCATACGATCAGAGAAAATAAATTATGATGGTAGTAGGATGGATAAGATAGAAGATAATTTTAGAAAGAACAACACTCGAGCATTTTACAAAACCTTCAGAGAGGAACTAGAGGGATACCAGCCATCAACTTTGGGTGTTTCAAGCGGGAGGATGGTAATGTAGTAACGAACAACAAAGAAAATTGTCAATTTCTCGCAGATTACTTTAAGATGTTGCTGAATTGTGCAGAACCTGTGGAACGATTGGATACGAAAAATTTATCTCAGGGTAACCAAGATTTCAAGCCACCGAGTCTAGAAGATGTCAAGGAAATAATAAACGAGCTTAGAAACAACAAAGCACCAGGCGAAGATGGCATTATTGCAGAAATGTGGAAGTTCGGAGGAGAAACTGCAGCAAAAAAAAAAAAAATAAAAAAAAATTCCTTGCCGTCATAGGAGAAATCTGGAGAGATGAAAAGATCCCCAATGATTGGAAGTGTGCTCTTATAGACCCATTTCAAAAGAAAGTTCTCCGCACGAACATCAATAACTATAGAGGCATCTCTTTACTGCCAATAGCATATAAGATACTGTCTAAAGTACTAATGAGAAGAGTTGAAGAACACGCAGACCATCTCATTGGTGAGTACCAAAATGGTTTTCGAAAAGGAAGATCATAGGCAGAACAAATATTTAACCTGAAGACCATTCTCAGAATAAGAGCTTTGAGAAGCCAGAACACCGTGGTAATATTTGTTGATTTTAAGAAGACGTATGATTCAATTTACAGGCAGACTCTTTTTAACGTCCTAGAGGAATTTGGATTTGACAGGCAAACAAGAATGTCAATAAAACAAACCCTGACAGAAACTTTCTCAAAACTCAAATTCTTCGATGAAATTTCTGAACCATTTGAAATAAAAACGGAAGTCAGACAAGGGGACTGCCTATCACCAATTCTCTTTAACATTGTTCTAGAAAAAATTCATTAGAAGCTGAGAAGAAGCCTTTGAAGTGAAAGGAATAAAGGGAATACATTTAGGAAGGAAAGGACAGAACTTAGAAATTGTTTGGCTTTCTCAGATGATCTTGCCCTCTTGGCTCACAACCGAGAAAATGCCCTAATTATGCTGAATACTCCACATGAGATCACTGAGAAAACGGGTCTCAAAGTCTCATATTAGAAGACGGAATACATGGAATCAAGGGGAGAGACACTCAGAAGTGAAACATGGGACTGTAAAAAGAACTGAGAAATTTAAATATATATGGGGATGGATGGAACCTAACGGATTGGATAAAGAGGCGAATAGGGCATGAATTACAAAACTAGAGTTAGCTTACAGGTTAACGCAGAACAGATACAACAAACAAGCAATACAAGGCGAAACTTAGACACTACACTTCAGAGAACCTGACAATGAATAAAAAGGGTGAGCTTCAAGATCTCGAAAAAAAGGAGAGGAGAATCTTCCGGAAAATTTTAGGACCACAGAAAAATGCTGATGGATAGTGTAGGGATAGAAAAAATGATGACCTCTACAAATACACCGAAAAAAATCACTGTCACCATGCGAAAGCGAGGGCTAAACTTCTATGGCAACTGGAAGGGATGGGTGAGAAACAGCTAACTAAGAAAATATTCAAGTACATCACTGGACTGAAATCTTTGACGAACTGGGTAAAAGAGTTAAAAGAGATGCAATAGAAAATGGACGTACAATGGCTATGATTTACAACAGAAAAGAATTTAGAAGCCGAGTGAACAGCATCAAAACTTTTCAGGAGGAACCAAACTGGTCATATCTCAGAAAGAAAGGAAGATTAGAAGTGAAAGGATGAAGAGGTTCTGGGAGGAGAATAATAAGAGAAAGCCTTAGGTTCAATTCCGTCCATAGGCGGCCAAATTCGGAAACAAGAAAGAAAGAGACTTAGTCCAATGCTGTTTTTTGACATTGCAAACAGACACTTAAATTTTATTTATTTGCACAGATTTATTTCGGTCCTTTAGTGTTTTTTCTAGATTGTGTGCGAAGCACTCCACAATTACTGACGTATCGTCGATATTACAACTGATGATGAAATTATTAATGTGGTGTAGAATGGAAAACGTTTTGCTATTTTAAAAAATCCTCATTCCATGGAGTGTTGCGGTGTGCAATAACAAATTCCTTTGTGAATGCAGCCATTAACAATCCCGGGGCTTGTTTAATACAATAATCTAATCTTCTCCGCTGTATTTTACTTTATTTCCAGAAACAATTGTGATTGTTTGTGGCGCTCTGGCGTGCTGGAAATGCTTCAAAACTGTGTGCGTTTTGGGTAACAAGAAATTAAATACGCATTGTGGTTTCGAAATTCAGAATTAGGTAGTACATTTGCGGCCAAATTAAATTACCAGACGGACGAGCGAACGGACATGCAGGCCACTGAACCATGATATGTCGAATCTCGTTACAAGTACAGTTAACTACTAACCGCTGGTTAGTTTCTATCTAACTTAAACACACAATATTAACTTAGTTGTAGAAGCACTTGTCTCCTGGTGCAAGATCTACGATACGGCTGAGTAGCACACCTTATACCAGTACAGGGATTATTGTTTTAAGAGGAAGTAAAGCTGGGCAATCATCCTCTATTAAGAATAATCAGAAGGAAAATGCCCTTGCAAGGGCCACGAAGGGCGTGAAAACGAAAGACTCCCTAGGCCAGGGATGGTGAACCTATGACACGCCAGACAACGTACCACATATATTAATGTTTTTTAACATGTAATAAATAGGTCGAAAATCTGGCCACATAGCATATTTTAACATTACGCTTTAGTACAGAAACTAGAGGACTCGTGCTGTTTCGCAGCTTTCGTTATAAACAGGTCAGATAACTCGTTTTGATACCCCTGTAATAGTCATATTGTTTTTCTTGCCTTTCTCAATGGGGACTGCCTGGCCTAGGCGGCAAAGGCGTGCTCGGATCAACCGGAACGACGTGGGTTCGCTTCCCCGTCAGGAAGTCTGAAACTTTAAGAAACGAGATTTCACTTCCGGAGGTGCACATGGCTTTGAGGTTCACTCAGCCTACACCAAAAATCAGTACCAGGTTCATTCCTGGGGGCAAAGGCGGCCGGGCGTAGAGCTAACCACTCTACCCCATGAAGTGCCGAAATTTCGGATAGTGGAAGCATTTACCTTCCATCCCTCCAAGGGCCTTCAATGGCATATACGGAGATGACTTTGCTTTGCTTTTGTCAATAGATTTGTCAACATTTAATACGAAGCGCCTTATGGTACGCCGCAGTTCGTCGCCAGAATTAATGCATTCTGTCCTCACCATGTCGTCTGCTTGGTAAAAATCTAATAATATATACGCTTTTTTATGCTGCAGTTCTTGATGTAAAGCTTGGTATTGTGTCGTACAAGGCAATGGTATTTTTAATCGCAGTTCTTCTATACAGAACGGTTGTCTTGTGAACACATAGGTTAGTCTCGAAGGAGCACTTTTTGCTAGACAGAGAACGTTTTAAGATACATGGCCTTCACTGTTTCCAGTGCAGCTAAGATATCCTTCGATAGGTGTTCCCAGATAATGTCTAAGGCGTACGTCAAGATGGGGTCTGTTTGTACGTAGACTTTTTCCTCTTAGCAGCATGTTTGTTGTTAGGAACGCTCTGCAATCTGTTGAATATATTTAGAAGCGGGGAAAGAGTATGTGGCAGAGAAGAGTATTCTGCCCTGATCAGAGGAAGTGTACACTCTCTCACTTGACAGGTAGTAATCAAACATCGCTACCTGCAGTCACATTACTAAGGACTAGCAGAAGAACCCGTTCTTCGTACGGGTTATCAGAAACTGGCTTTAGTTACTCATATTATCGGGGTGACTGACGTCATTAGATATTTATATCACTGGTGTATTTACTTAAGTACGTAGAAATTATTTGTCATGTTTGGAATTATAGTGGATCTTCTTCTTCTTTTCTTCATGGGGCCTCTAAATATTAGTTCCTAATTAGCGTCGACCTCTAAGAGTTTTTGCTACCATGTTTTTCCTTCATTCCCACCTAGATACACATGCTCCCTTCACAAAGCTGCAGGTTTAGTGTAAGTATAGTTCCGCTAGATAGTACCACAAATATAAATATTATTGAATGTATTTGTTTGATCCGACATTTCATAACTATTACAAATGATAAAGGAAATACGCGATGCATAAAAACTACTATAATTATCGAGAATTATAATTCTCAGGGCTTGTCACTCATGTCGCACATCATATTATAATGGATCTGAGTATAAATGTTGAGAAATTTATTCAAGTCATGGGCGCACCATCTTGACAATTGTGTGCAGTATATAGGTTTCATGGTTACAATGATCGTAAAAGTGGACCAAAATATCCGGACTAATAACATCAGTGATGCTACTACTCGATGATTTGATAAAAAATAGTTTAAACTATAGGTAACAGACTCCGCAAAATGCTGAAACCTAAGCCAGTACGTAAAAACGGAGGCCCGTCGGCAACCGCTGGTCGCTGTACTACGGAGATCTCCGGGGCTATTACTTTTATACTTCACTCCCTTTCCATCCCCGCCCAAAGGAGTGCTATGAGAGTCTTACACAACAGTTTATTTTTTCCAGATAGTAAGTCATATGTATATCAATTTTGGTTGGCAGCTATACCCAAACGTACATGCATAATCTCGCTGCTGTAGAATCCTGGAGCTGACGTTGCCATGGTTACGGCCGTTCGTTTCTTTATCCGATTCCTAGAGCAGGGGTAGTGTGGTTCCAATATCTTCATAACGGTTGGTTTTACGGCCTACAAACACGGTTTTCGAACCCGAAGGGTTTACCGAGTTTTGTTCTTTGCATCAAGGGGCTTAAAATGAGCTTTGTCTCGTCCTTGTACGACAAATTCGATTCCGCCTATATTAGCCTATTATTTTAATATTTCTATATCTCCCCTCGTTACCCCCTCTCCCTCAAATTGTTTTGAAAATAAAATACAGCCCATATTACTCACTGGCAATGTAGCTTTCTATAGGTGAAGTAATTTTTAACATCGGTTCAGTATTTTTGAGTCTATCCGTTACAAACAAATATACAAAATTTTCCCCTTTATAATATTAGTAGGCCTATAGAAGTATAGATTACATTTCTACACATACGGTTGTCGTCAGGAAGGGCATCCAGCCGTAAAACCGGGTTTAATCCACATGTGCGACACAGTTAGCACCCGCAACCTCACAGGTGTGGGTAAAGCGATAGAAGAAGAAGATACCCATTTTTTAAAAACTCACCCGCTTTTTATTCTTTTCCCCCTTAAGTGGATTTTCTAAAAAGAGTGTGTTCATTTCTAAAGGAGATTCCAAGTACAAATTTTAAAGTCTGTAACATCTTCTC
The DNA here is from genome assembly GCF_040414725.1 of Anabrus simplex. Taxonomy (NCBI): domain Eukaryota; kingdom Metazoa; phylum Arthropoda; class Insecta; order Orthoptera; family Tettigoniidae; genus Anabrus; species Anabrus simplex. Next base: position 17,126,061 of record NC_090271.1, on the reverse strand, counting down.
TTTTGAGATATATGTATCATATAAATAATACAACTCCTTCCTCACTTTCTTTCACACACCCCTGCCCCCTTAAGTGGATTTTGTGAAAACGAATATTTGTGTTCTTTTATTTTGAAAGAGAATTCCAAATATCAATTTTCATGTCTGTAACATGTTAAGTTTTTGTGATTTTTTGTAGATAATTTTGCTGCTGTAGAATCCTGGAGCAGACGTTGCTATGGTTACAGCAGTTCATTACTTTATACGATTCCTAGAGGAGGGGTAGTGTGGTGCGAATATCTCCGTAACGGTTGGTTTTAGGGCCTTAAAACATGGTTTTCGGGCCCGTAGGGCTTACCGAGTTTTGTTCTTTGCGTCAAGAGGATTAAATTGAGTTTTGTCTCGTCCTTATACGACATATTCGATATTTTGCCTATCTTCTTCTTCTTCGTTTTGCCTCATGACTGAGGCGTCGTGACTATCATAATATTCAGCCCTCTAGCCGATGAACCATACTCCACCATTCTCCCCTATCTAAAGCTTTCAATGTGGTTACTCTGAGAGAACACTTTAGGGGGCCGTTCACCATGTCAATCCATCGCGTTGGTATTCGTCCTCGTTGTCTGGTTCCCTGGACTTTGCCCTCAACAATCAGCTTTTGTAGACTACCATCTCGGCGCATTATATGTCCAAAGTAGCGTACAATTCGTTGAGAGACCTTACACGATAGACGAACTTTTATCTGAAGTTGGTTCAGGATTGATGTGTTCGTGCGATGAGCTGTCCAAGGAATCCTTAGCACTTTCCTCCAGCACCACATTTCAAAGCTTTCTATCCGTTCACAATCACGTTTGAGGATGGTCCACGTCTCTGCGCCGTACAAGAAGACTGAGAAGACTAGAGATTCAACGAGCTTCTTTTTTTGTCCTAATGGTGATGTTGTTATCTTTCCAGATCTTCCGCAGACGGATCATTGCTACCTTTGCTATTTCAATTCTGCGCTTTATTTCATCTTTGGAACCACCAGAATTGGATAGTAAGGAGCCTAGATATACGTACTGATGTACAACTTCACACCCTCCAATCTGCTTGATATGTGGACTGTTGTTGTTCTTACGATCAACAATCATGACTTTGGTTTTCTGTCGATTTAGGCGTAATCCAATTTCTAGGCTTGCTTCCTCTACTCTCTTGATCAGCTCTGTCAACTCCTTTTCAGATGATGCTATCAAGGTGGTGTCATCAGCAAATCTCAGATTGTTGATCTTGCATCCCCCAATGGAAAACCCTTTTTCCCAGCCTTCTAATGCAGTTCTCATTGTAACTGTGACAGGATACATCCCTGGCGAACTCCAGCCCTTGTACGAAACTGCTGAGACTGTTTGTTTTGAATCTTCACAGTGGCTGTATTTTCCTTATATAAGGACTTGAGGAGATCAATTAAATGGAGTAGCAAACCCATGTCATCCAAAATTTTCCAAAGATGGTTCCATTTGACAGTATCAAAGGCCTTTTGGTAGTCAATAAAGCACAGATATACCGGAACATTGAATTCTCTAGCCTTTTCTATGATTTGTCTTAGGCTTAAGATTTGTTCTCGAGTACCTTTTCCTTTCATAAATCCAGTCTGGACTTCAGGAATTTGATACTCTAGAAATGCCCGGAGTCTCTTGTGCAGGATATGAAGCATAACTTTACTGGCATGTGAAATCAAAGCAATTAAGCGATAATTTTCACATTTGTTCCTCGATCCTTTCTTGTGGATTGGGACAAAGATTGACTGTACCCATTCCTCGGGCCATCTTCTAGAATTCCATATTGCTTGGCAGATTTTCTACAGCATTTCAATTCCAGCACCGTCTGTCGCTTTCAAGACTTCTGCACTTATTTCATCAGGTCCACACGCTTTTCCAGTTCTCAGCATTTTCAAAGCCATTTCTATTATTTTTATATCTCCCCCCACCCCCATGCCCCCCCACTTCGAAGTGTTTTGAAAATAAAATACAGCCCATGTTACTCACTCACAATGTAGCTTTCTATAGGTGAAGACATTTTTAAAATACGTTCAGTAGTTTTTGAGTCTATTCGTTACAAACAAACAAATTTTTCCTCTTTATAATGTAAGTATACATGACAATCCCATACAGTATACAGTGTTGGTCGCTTAGCAACCTGCTAAGTATGGAATGTATTACGGGTTAGGGTAAGCCTTCCCCTGCAATTATTGGGCTGATCATTTTATTGCTTCATTTTATGATTATTCAAAGTTGGCTGAATTTAGAGACCTATCAATATCTTGCGATTCACAGCCAGGTAATTCCGCAGAGAATAAGACAAAACTGAAGCAAATCGGAACGGACGGGCGGATTTGTCTAAACTGTTTTAATATATCTCAAGTATTGGGCCATTTTTTTTTACAAAGTTTATTAGGTCTGAATCAAAATATACACAATTCTTAAAATGTATACATGTTTTTTTAAATGTGACTTTCTGTGATGTTTGCAAAACAAAATCATAAAACGTTCAGTCGAATTGACTTAGGCTAAATGTAGTACAATGTAATGCCTAAACGAAATCAAATGAGGGGGTTGAAAGGAAAGTAGCCGATGGCATAGTAGACAAGACACGCTAGTCGGTAAAGGTTTGACAGCCTACCACCTTCGGGGTCAGAAGAGAACGAGGGGAGCTCGGATAGCAGAAAAGAAAGTGAGGAGTCTGAAACAAGTCGCAGACAGCTCGGATCCCCATGGTCACCAACCAATCGAATTTGTAACTGAGAATTAACTATAAAGGAAGAGTTGTAGACGGTTTCTTATGGGAAAGCCATTCCATGGCGATGTGCGATAACAAATTCCTTCGTGAGTGTATATTATGCTGTGCAGCCATTAACAATCCTGCGAGTGAGAACACCTGCGCCCCCTTTCAGTCGTTACTTAACAACATTCAGGGGATTTCTGAGTTGTCAGCGGAACTTGAACATCTTCCACGACCGATAACAGGTAGGCCTACAAGGACTTCCTTTCTGACGTCTAAATTGTTACAGCAGTAGGGATGGCAAATGGCTGGCAAAGATACAACGAAATTGTAGATATATGTCTACAATTTAGTCTCGTTTCTTGCTACGGGGTCGGATGTGAGGTGCGATGAATATACATGGCACGTTTTACGGCCGGATGCACTTTCTGACGCCAACCTCAGTTGAGGAGCGAATAAAAATGAAATGAATGATGGTGAATAAAATTTGGTATGGAGGTAGGATGAATCGTCTGTACCGAGATAGTTGGCCGTGCGGTTAGGGGCGCGCAGCTGTGAGCTTGCATTCAGGAGATAGTGGGTTTGAAACCCACTGTAGGCAGCCCTGAAGATGGTTTCCTGTGGTTTCCACCTTACACGCGAAACAAATGCTGGGCCTGTACATTAATTAAGGTCACGGTCGCTTCCTTTCCACTCCTAGCCCTTTCATGTCCCACAATCGCTATAAGATCTATCTGTGTCGGTGCGACGTAAAGCCATTTGTTAAAAAAAGGAATCGGTTATGGCCTATGAATAGGAACTGCCCCAGCATTTGCATGCAAATGAAAGTGGTAAACCTCAGAAAACCATTCTCAGGTCAGCCGACTATGTGGTTGGAGACCAAGCGTTTGCCGAATACGGAGCTTTGTCCTCATAACCGTAGCGTTTTAACACCCGCAGCCACAGCAACTCCGTAACGAAATTCTGTTTTTATCTCGGAAAGTATAAGAGATGTCGGAACGGGCCGTGTGCTGCTCGAAAGAGTGAACTATAAGTCATCTTGAAATTGATGACATGACCATTTGAAAGAAGATTGCAGCCAATTATGTGTACAAAAAAACTACGTAGCCAGCATGAAATTAAAGCAGCTCAACTTTCTATCTTGTGAGGAGTGCTCGAGTGGGTTCATTTTTAAATCCCAGCCCATAAAATAACGAAAACGATCGAAATCCTAAAAGTAAAAATATAAAACATACGTTTTGAAATATTGAAATAATTGCATTTCGGGTAAAATGTCTAAATATCGGCAATAAAAGAAAAACATCTTAAACGAATTAACAACCGGACGTTCCGCACTATCTCGTAAATTTACTGCTTGGTGCAGCTCTGCTTTGCCGCCTGCAGTGATGCTGTGAAGTGTCACAATACTGTCTTAATACTGAAGGGCATTGCCAGTTTAATTCCTGGCATATTCACATTACATTCCAACACCCTTACATCAGTCAGTGGGAAACAACCAACTCCAACTTGAAAAATCACAGCAATAGAACCGAGATTTTGTCTGTGTGTGTGTTTGTGCAGTGTTTCGCTCAGAGTATGGCAATTGCGCTCATCTGTTGGACTGGCATGCCTTTCCAAGATGCTGCTTAGCATGTCAGACAACTCAAACAGTCCCACCGAGTTCTTCCTTTATTCGTGTCAGAAGGACCAACTTTACATACAGATTTAAAGAAGATCATGATACATACATTCCCACTATACAAACATACAGGTCTATTATACAAACAATCACATATAAAGCCACAGTTCAAGAGCTAGGTGATTCTTGGTCAGTATTGGGTGACGTCAATAGCGTTAGGGGAGGCTGAAATCAAGTCGTTAGTAGTGCACATAGATGTTGGATCCTCTCCGCAATTACAAAGTGATGGATCGCTTGAGAAACCCCCCTTCAGAAAATTTACTTTCGTTCTGCTGACTTCTGTATGGATTTTGTTAATGGCTTTCCAGATTGTCCACTTCTCCTGGTGTCCACATGGCTCTATCCAGTTGGAAAGATGGATGATTCTTTCTTTCCACATCGTAGCATTCTCTGCTTTTCCCTCAAGTTTAACTGATCTATGGAGAAAACCTTTTCTAGATTTTAGCCTCTGTGTGGCTGGGTGGTATCCATAGAGAGGACGTGCTTCTGAAGAAGATGATTGGAGCCTTTCTTTGTTAGCTGCTACCTCCCTACGAATCTCACCGAGAGCAGTACCAGCTAAAAGTTGGATCTTCTCAATGGGTGTAAGTTTCAAGCATCCAGTAATGATCCTGCACCTTTCGTTGAGAGCTATGTCGACCTGCTTCGTATGGACTGACCTGCACCAAACTGCGGAAGCATATTCTCCTGCAGAGTAGTATAGAGCTAGAGCCGATGTTCTAATTGTTTGTGGTTGTGTTTCCCAACGTGTTCCTGACAATTTGCGTAGAATGTTCCTTCTAGCAGCCATCTTTCGCTTTAAGTTTTGGCTATATTTCCTATATGTTAACGTGCGATCCAGCACATCTCCCAGGTACTTTGGTGTAAATCAGTGTTCCAGTAAGCTCTCTTTCCATAGTACTTTGAGTTTCTGAGAGGCCTGTGCATGCCACAGATGGAAAGCACAAATTTGAGACTTTCATGGATTTCGTTTCAGTTGATTTTTCTAATGCAGCAGTTAAAGAGATCTCTGCTTCATCAAATGTATCAGATTGACTAGTAAGAGCAAGGTCATCGGCATAGTTAAAGCTTGTAATATTTTCTGGTAATGGCTGGTCATTAGTGTAGATGTTGAAAAGAATGGGAGCCAGTATAGTGCCTTTGAGGTAGTCCATTCCTTTGATTTCTCCATCTGCTTCGGCGTCCTTGTAATTAAATAAAAATGCGACGATTTTCCAGGAGCGTAGCTTTCAGATTGTTTGTCATGATATCTGTAATCGTTATATAAAGCTTGTGTAATAATATCCTGTGATTACTGTATCGTTGGCGGCTGAGAGATCGACAAAAGCCTCCCCATTGATCCTCTTGATTTCAAACCCGTCCTCAATGTGCTGGATCAGATGTATAATCTGTGCTGTGCTGGGCGGAAGCCACATTGGTGAGGGTCTACTACTCCCATTAAGCAATTGAGCAACATTCTTTCCATTATTTTGTATAGGTGGCAGAGTATGGAGATTGGTCTGACAGTTTTGGGCTCCGAAGGTTCCTTTCCAGGTTTCAGTAATGCGATCACCATGGATTTTCTCACCGAGTTAACAAATCGGGTTTGCTGACATGCTAAAAGAGAAATTCTTCTCCTACATTATCAAAGCAAGAAAATGAAAAATTACTCCCCAAACTGGCACAGAGCCAATTAAGGATTTCACAGCCGCAGGTCAATAAATCCCAGTAAAGAACCGTTATTTAATTTCACCGATTGACTATATGAAATGAACAATTAGAGCGAGCGTTCCAACTGACAAAAACATCTACAGTATGATAGGAAGATGCTGAGTTTCGGAGTCATAGACATTACAGCACCGTTGTTAGACCAGTAGGCTTATATGCTTCGGAGACCCGGTGCATGAATCTAAAAGGACAATTCAATCAACTACTTATAACGCAGGCTACTACAGAAGATCTTGGGCAACAGATGGCTTGACGGGCAGCTTCGAATGAAATCCAATAAAGAATTATACAACAAGATGGAGCTGATAAGGACAACAATTAGAAAGAGGAGATTGCTGTTTTATGAGCATCTTCCGTATGAATAACGACCGGCTCACAAGGAAAATCTCGAATTTTCTAAAACCAAAGGCATCTGAGTTGAAATGGTCCCAAGAGTGTGAGGAAGATATAAGTGGGCATTACGAAGGACAAAATCAATGACAGGATGGTGAAAAGCTATCAGGATTTCATGGTGGAGACAGAACCCAGAACGCGGATTTACCAAAGGAGTGGAATAAAGCGCCGATCGATGGACTCAAGAGATACTGGAAGGATGTCAAAATCGACAGACGAACAAGACATAGACACTGAAAATGAGGATGGTTGTTAACAAGCAGTCCACAGAGGCTCAATTTGGAAAATAAAAACAAACAAAAAAATTAACAAAAACTGGAAGTAAGCTGTGACTGAAAGGGGCCCTGTGCAGCTTTGCAGCCGTCAACGTTCTCCTAGCAGAGTACCCTTGCTAGTGCTAGGCACCTTCGTTCTCTGGCTTCACTTGGTCAACTCTTGTTTTCTACTGGCCCCGATGGTATTACAGTAGGTTTGTGAGATCTAGGTAGTCTTTCAGCTTTACGCCCTTCCGTAGCACTTCTGTTTATTTTCAGAATACCTTCATTATTCCAAGAGTCCGAACTGATTAGGCAGCTGTAACACCACTTTCAAATATTCTTCCATAGGTTAATAATTACATTGTGGTTAATAATTGGCGAAGACGAATTTAGTGCTATACGCAGCGCTGATATTTTAAATAAAAGGGGATATTACATTCATTGCAGATAAACTTTGCGAGTGTGATGCAGCAGTGGGAGTAACAAAGTGACTGCTATTTTTCCCCGTGCTACTCACCACAATCCGGTGTAATAATCCTTTAAGCTTAGAAAACAGCGTGACAAATGTATTTACAAGATCGCTCTTGTGAGAGTGACGAATAAAGCGTTTTATGTATATATATATATATATATATTAAAGTTTCCACATTAAAACCATGTTATAATTTCTATCATCTGAAAATTTATCGCATAATGCAGAGGTTTAATGCCCTAGTTAAAACCAATTTTTAATCCCGGCAGAAGCTTTGTTGAACAATCCAGATTTTCACACTCCGTCAGTTTGCTCTGAAGCGATAAAATGGTAACCTCCGACCTTTTGCACATAGATAAAGAGCGACAATAGTCTGTTATACTATCCCAATAGGTTGACTGCACACTTGAGACTCTACCATAATTCTCTACAATCAGGCAAGCAACTCACTGTTGAAAACATCCTTGGGATATGAGCTACGAATTTTATTCAAATAAAATACAATAAAGTATCAGAATGTAAGCAGAGGAGTAGTGAGAGTTCAACGCCCAAGCGTGAGGATTTTTTCTGCCGCGTCAGCACCCGAGGTCATTGAACCCGGCCAAGATCATTGACCCAATGACGTTATGACCACGTGACCATTACGTCATGACCACGTGCTCTTGTTTGTAAACGAACCCACGTGCTTGGTCACGTGCTGTTTTGACAGCTGTCAAGATGACAGCTGCCGTCTTTAACTACATGGGCGCGGAATTTTAAACATCAGAGCATCGCTAACCTCACTGCTACCAACTTGACGGGGCTAAACCTCATTGCTGCCACCTATGGGCCCAGAATTTAAAATCCACGTGACTTTTGACAGCTAGGAAGAAGACAGCTGCCATCTTTAATGACGCGGGCACGGAATTTTAAACAACAGAGCATCGCTAACTTCACTGCTACCATCTTGACGGGGCTAAACATCATTGCTGCCAACTTATGCACGTGGTGGCAAGCAATTTACAATCCACGTGGTTTTTGATAACTGACAGGATGACAGCTGCCATCTTTAACGACGTGGACGCAGAATTTAAAAAAAAAACAGAACATCGCTAACCATCTTGACGGAGCTAAACCTCACTGTTGCCACCTTATGCATAAGGTGGCGGGCAATTTAAAATCCACGTGTTTTTGACATCTGCCAACTTGACAGGTCCAAACCACTTGGGCGATGAATTTAAACAGCTGTCAAGCCCTAACGACGTGTTTTTTGACAGGTGTGAGGCGTGCAAGGCTAACCTCAGAGAATGTTTATGCTTTATTGAATTCGGGGGTGAAGGGGGTAAAGAGGTAGTCCTCTTTTCTCCTATCTTCCCTTTCAAAAATAGGGTATGGGTGAGTGAGAGATGTGATCTCCCTAGAGGTCTACCACCTTGGCGACGAGTCTTCTACGAAAAGAAAGGGTTTTTTTTTCTATGTTCATCGCTTTAATAGCATCGTTAAGCGGGTGGGGGGTGCGCAAATCGATGAGCAGTGGGAAGGATCATGCGCGCGCACAGACAATCGTTGCACACTCTGGTAGAAGAAGTTCATTTTGATAGTCGATGCATGGATATACAGTATTTTCTCATAACATAATGTTTGCCATAAAGATGGTGAATAAAAATTGATTTGAGAAAGGTACCAAATCCAAAACAAGAAGCTTCGCAATAAGAAAGGAAATGAAATACTCAAAACATCCCAAATTTATGTCAGGCAGGGCGCTGAAAATGCCAATAAGCAGCAAAAACCACGAAGTGAATTGACCAAAACATGCAGCCAGTGAGGAGCCATGTCGTGAGTACGTGGCAGGTTGCAACACGACACTTCGTTTTTTTAATTATTGTGTTCGATGATTTCATGAAATTTGAAAAGTGCTACGAGCTCTGGACGGGGTCAACCAGCGTCGGAGGGTCAGCTGTGTAGAGGGGTTTCGAGTCCCGACTCAGCCATTCTAGAAGTGTTTTTCCGGTGGTTTCCCGCTTCTTGTCTAGGTAAATGCCGAGATGATAACTAACTTAAGGGCATATAATAATAATAATAATAATAATAATAATAATAATAATAATAATAATAATAATAATAATAATATAAGAAGCAAGGACAAGGAACTTAGCCTATGAGTCGTTATTAATGTCTGCTTTAATAACGACTTACACCACTGTCATTCTTAAGGAGTCAATTATAGTTTTGGTATTATTCACGACACTTACTTCATTCCGTTCACCGTCAATATCCATTTTGCCTTCTTCCTTTTTCGTATTTTCTTTACACTAGGATCACTATAACGTTCTGAATTATGGCAGTTCATTTATTTATTTATTTATTTATTTATTTATTTATTTATTTATTTATTTATTTATTTATTTATTTATTTATTTATTTATTGTCTTGTTTTATATGGCGGGACTCAGGCTATGAAGCCTGCTATTCTGTCCGACCATACATACACCTACATGAAGAGTTAAATATACACTAAATTATCTACAGTTTAATATATTAAGGTAGCAATTAAATGTTTTAATTAATCTAATACTTAGCTATGATCTAATCCTACTGTGTTGTAAGAAATCATTATTATTTTTTAACCAGGTTTGACAGAGTTTCTTAAAGCGGAGGTGGTTTGACACGCTCCTAATTTCAGCAGGTGGGGAATTCCAAATTCGGCTGGCGACGACTATAAATGATCTAGTGTAGCCAGTTGAGCGGTGATTGGGAATGCTTAGTACTGCGGTGGATGATGGTCTGGTAGGAATACTAGAAGGTGATGCTAGGTAATGGAATTGTGTGGCAAGGTATTCAGGTGTGCTAAGGTTCAGTATACGATGTAACAGGGAAAGAGTGTGTAAATTTCGTCGCTCTCTTAAGCGTAGCCATGAATGCCTAGTAAATGCGGGAGAAATATGGCTAAACCTTGGTATATCTGAAATAAATCGAACACATGCGTTATGTGCCTTTTGGAGCTTGATGGAAAGGAGGCATTCAGGTTACTGTATACTACGTCACAGTAGTCGAATATTGGCATCACCATACTTTGGATAAGCAGTTTTCTTACATTTTGGGGGAGTAAATCTCTGAGTTTTCACGATGAGGACGTTCCATATTGCCCCTATATGTAAATTGGGTGTTACAGTATGCTATAATACAGACAAAGAAAAATATTTCCGTCAATTAACACCACAGCCGTGCGTTAGGTAAACCGGCATGGCCTGCATGCTACCTTATTGTTTCACCGTCTTTTGGCGCTAATAGACACTTGCACGTTCCCAATTGTTATAGAGACGAATGGCAGCATGAAGAGGACATTATAGACTAATGCACGTTTTCAGCTTCAGTCTGCAAGCCTCTGTGAATTAACTACGAGCTCAACAATCCTCTATTTGCAACTGGCTATGTGACCATGTATCGTCCCACATCTCTTTTTTAATAATTAAACACTGATTCTACGCATCGTGACCTTACTCTCCCTCTGCTTCTCTTACCCTCGATGACGGAATACATTATTCTCTTCTGGTAGTCTCGCATCCCCATCTCGGATCAGAGGCACAGATTCAGCCATCGAGTACCCTCATGCCACTATTCACACCTCTTTGTACCAGCAAAAATTGTCGGTACATTCATGACCGTTACTTACAATGTCAAGTGAGTAGAGGGAGATTCCATTCCAACCTCAGTCACCCTGGAAGTAGTGTTCCGTGGTCTCTCACTTCTCCTCCAGGCAAATGCCGAGATGGTACCTATTTTAAGGTACTGCCGCTTCCTTCCCTCTTCCTCGTCTATCCCTTCCTAATGAACTGTTTGGATATAATCACTCCGGTTATAGCTCACCTGTATAATTTCTGTTTACAATCAGGAGTATTTCCAGCTGTATGGAAAATGGCCAATATCAGACCTGTTCCTAAAGTTCCTTCTCCTCAAAAATTTGATGATTTCAGGCCAATCAGTATTTTATCAATATTAGATAAAGGATTATAAAGGATTGTTTACCAACAACTCACTTCGTATTTAAATACTCATTCTATTCTTAACACATTTCAGTCTGGTTTTCGAAAAGGTCATGGTACTACCACGGCACTTCTCAAAGTCACAGATGATATCAAGTTTGCAATGAACAGAAAGGGACTAACACTTCTGGTACTATTGGATTTAAGCAAGGCATTTGATAGAGTTCATCATGACCTCCTTCTGACTAAATTACATACAATGGACATATCTCTACCAGCTCTCTCTTGGTTTGAATCGTTCTTGAAAGGGAGATCTCAGCGTGTAGTATTTGACAAACAAAATTTTTCTAAGTGGTCTAGTGTACATTCTGGCGTCCCTCAGGGGTCCGTGTTGGGTCTCGTTTTGTTTTCGCTGTATATAAACGATCTGCCTGGAGTTATACCCCACACGAGACATCATATGTATGCCGATGATTTACAGATCTATTGCCATTTTCTTGTGAATCATGTTGTCGAAAGTATTAATAAAATAAATCTAGATACAGAAAGACTACATCAGTATACACTAAGACATAATTTACTGTTAAATTAAAACAAAACCTTAGCTATTTTTCTAGGATATCGAAGAAACTTATCAAATCTTTTCAACAGGGACATTCTTCCAGTAATTGTTAACGGTTCTATAGTCAAGTATCTGGAATGTGTTAAGAATTTAGGTATTCTAATGGATAACACTCTGTCCTGGACCTGTCATGCCAAGCACTTGGTCAAGAAAGTGTCTGGCATATTGCATCAGTTTCGACGAAACTTACCGTATCTTCCTTTCTCGGTGAGAAAGATGTTGATCCAAACTATGGCATTTCCTATTTTAGATTACGGCGCTGTAATTTACAGCGATATCTCCGAGAAATAATAATAGCAAATCCCAGCGTATTCAGAATGCCTGTGTTCGATTCGTCTTCAATATTCGTAGAGACTGTCACGTAACATCTTACTACAAAGCCGCAGAGAAACTCAGGGACAGACGATCATACTCAGCTGCTTGTTTACTTCTGAGAATTTTAAAATCTAATGCTCCAAGTCCTTTGTTCAAATGAGTCAAGTGCACGATCGGGATAATAGGTTTACAGCTAACACCCTTCAGGTTCCACAGCATCGTACGGTAAAGTGCAGTAAGTCGTTCCATTGTCACTGCCTCTCAATAATTATACAACGACCTTAAACTATATGAAATTCAGCAAAGTAGTGTGGAAACTCAGAATAAATCTCTTAAAAATCCTGCTACCTTTCCACTTATTAAGCCATGTAAATTAATTTTCACCAAATTAATAAAATAGTATGAAATATCATAATCCCCTAGATGCATTTTAGTTGCTCAGTTTTACTCTCAGCTCATCCTCGGCTTTGAAATTCTTAGGTTTCTCTTTCGTCTTCTCTTTCTTGTTAGTATAGTGTATGTTTATGAAATGTTAAAAGTATTATTGTAATCTCCTAGATATTTAGTTTTTAATCTTATTCTTATATCCTCAGTAGGAAAATGTATTTTACGCTTTTTATGTATTCTTTTATTAGATTTTGTATGTTAGGCGATACATTTAAGTTAAAGTGGCAGTTAGTTACAGGCAAAGGGACCTCTGGTCCTACTTGTAATTAACTTTAAATAAATATATTTCTATTTCTTCCAACCTTCCCATTCCTCCCACAACACCCCTGTTCAGCATAGGAAGTGAGGTCACCTGGGCGAGGTACCGGCCTTCCTCCCGAGATATATCCCACCCGACTCAAAGTCTCACGCTCCAGGACACTGTTCTCGAAGCAGTAGAGGTGGAATCCCTCGCTGAGTCCGAGGGAAGCCAACCCTGGAGGGTAAACGGATTAAGAAAGAAAGAAAGAAAGAAAGAAAGAAAGAAAGAAAGAAGAGAGAAAAAAGAAGGAAAGAAAGAATAAAACATGGCCCTGCTTGCTGAAATAATGGAGGAAACAATGGAGCAAATCCTTGAACTAGAGAAACAAGCAGCTAAAATAGAACAAAAGATTGGAATTGTATAAAAAAAGCAAAGTCACCTCCGTACAGACCATGAAGGCCCTTGGAGGAGTGGAAGGTAAAGGCTTCCACCATTGTTAACCTCGGCACGTCTTGGGGTAGAGTGGTTAGCTTTACGCCCGGCCGCCTTTGCCCCCAGGAATTAACCTGGTACTCATTTTTGGCGTAGACTGGGTGAACCTCAGGGCCATATGCACCTCCGGAAGTGGAAATCTCGTTTCTTAAATTTTACGACTTCCTGACGGGGATTCGAACCCACGTCCTTCCGGGTGAACCGAGCACGCCTTTACCGCCTCGGCCAGGCAGCCCCTCGGAATTCTATAAGAATTCAAATATTTCGGTGAATGGCTTAGATGGAATGCTGTGGAATGCAAAGCAATAGAATCCAGGGGAATAAACCTGAACTGGACTTTCAACAAGAAATCCTTGTCATAGGGGGCCAGAATTAAACATTATAGAACAGTAATTAAACCAGAAACACTAAACATGAATTTCAAAGGCCAGATTAAGAAACTCGAACTAAAAAAGATGGAAAATTTTAAGAAAGATCATAGGACCAAACCATCAAGAATGAAACGCTCTACAAGAAAATTGAAAAACTCTCAGATACTGTGCGATAAAGGATAATTGTTTACGGTCATCTTCTCAGAATGAACTCTAATAGATCAACCAAAGAAATCTTTGATTTCTTCCGAAACCCCAAAACAAAACCCAATTGGTTTAAAGAAACTGAAAAACGACTTAGTAGAAAGTTCACTATTACTAAAGTAATAGCTAAAGTCGAAAATATAAGGTTCGAAGACAAACCTATTATCTCGGAAGATCAGAGGAAACGAAGATCGGGAAGAATGAAGAAATACTGAGCAGTGAGAAGAGAACAACACACAGAGAAATGATTGATTCAACTTGCCCCAAAGATATTGAAACGAAAAAGGAAGAGAATATGATTGATTTAAGTCTCACTAACTATTTTTCTGGTTTTCCGACATGCCGAGGGGACGCAGGTTTGTCGCGCAGGATTTCCTTTACTTATTTGTAAATCTACCGACATTCGGGCCTTGATGTTAGACAACTTTATACACCATGCATCATTATCATCTACTGACATGAGACTGACATATTGAAACACCTTCAAATACCACCAGAGGCGTGGAGAAAGTAATTATGATCAGAATGAGTAATTTTAAGGCGACAACTACCAGGTAATTCATTAATCAAGTGCTAATGTTTCTATGCAGGCACTTTTAAAGGAGTGAGTTCCCATATGAAGTACATTACCTGCGTATTCCCTTTGTTTGAAACACAAAACTAAGGAATGTATCCTTAAGGTGTACTGATAAAGAGTAACCTGATACCGACGTGTCCTGGATGGCTGGTTCGACTTTAAGCCTCAAGTGGCCTGCCGATGAAGCTGATATGCGTGTGTTTCCACGCGCTTTTTCTCCTAGTTTTGTTTTCATTTTTTGCGTTCGGCCCGTATCAGGCGGGCTGCGCGGCGGCAGTTGCACCAACATACGCGATTATGCAAATTGCGGGCAACAGATGGCCTACTCGCCATGTTAGCCGCGCGAGAACTCGCGTTCCGGACTGAAAAAGATCGACTACAAGCCATGAACAATATTGCGATACAGACGGAGACCACAATCTAGGTGTGGCAATACCACAAACATTGGTTTCCGACCACTCACTATCAAGATCGACGTGTAACTCAACGGAGTACCTCAGGGCTCATGTTTCTACCCATGAATATTTTCCTCATTGTTTATTACAGCTGCTTGAGTGTCAGGCTCTTGATTCTAAAGTTGCCAGTCGTTGTGGTCGATGTTTCGCACTGCATGGCGTAAATGATGATACGTTAAAGGCTAAACAAAATGAAGGCCTCAGCTTCAAAAACTGTCTACTAGGCTTCTGCTTCATAATTAGATGGTAGTGCAACGTCAAAATTAGTACTTAGACCGCCCTTCTCAGTAAATGTTCAACTTGATAGGTATGGCATAATATATACAGGGTGTCCTGAGGGAAGTTTCCAATATTTAAAGATAACATTATATGCAGCAAAACTAGAAATAAAAGTTGTGCAAATATGGATTCTATAATTAATATCTGTCGAGAAATGAACAGACATTTATCATCACTGTAAGAACAGCGTATCTTCTGCTATGAGCTATATTTTCATATGAAACAAATGAGGAAACATTTGTTTACTTATCTCGCAGCATTACACACCTTACCATTGCTTGTATTTGCATGAAGAGGAGGTTTAACCAGACTGCAAGATGTAGAGTTTGTAATACGTAAACTTACTCCTTATTTCAGTATAACTTAATCGGACTGCTAAGTTATTTCATATATGTTGATTCGAGCCTGCTTCCTTGCAACAGCAAGAGGTACAGTTCAGAATAATTTTGGTGCTAACCCCACCTCACAAGGTTTCGATGTTCCAATGCAACGGGAGAGAGCCGAATCTGGAATTTATGTTCTTGGTTAAGTTCTTATATAGATGCCTCCTGAACGCATTCTTTTTCAATAATTGCAGCACAGGAAAGCAGATGTCGTCAGGTAGCACTCTGCCATTGAGCAATCCGTTTCCTTTTAGCACAACTCTACTGCCAAAGTTTCTTTCCAACAAGCAGATGCATTCTGCTTTCGAACTATGTTGTTTGCTTGCACACATGTGTCTTCTCAAATTGTAATTCAAATGTACCATTTCTAGATAAAATTCAACGTAAATTGCAATTGAAATTACAAATTATTTTTAAAAAAGTAATCGTAAAAAACAGTTATATTACAGAGAGTTATTCTTGAGTAAATCACTGACATTTCCTTCGCATGGGGCTGAAATGATACAAATGGTTGCATGGAAAAGTTATTACTTAATTTTGGTGTATTTTTGTTTTGTTAAGCACTAAACGGTTATCATAACTAGGAGATATTAAATATTCTGGACCGTGCGGTTAGGGTCGCGCGTCTGCAAGCTTTCATTCTGAAAACAAAAATATACGTGTTTCTATAGTTTTAAAGGAAATTCCATCTACCAATTTTCACGTCTGTAACATGCTCACTTTCTGAGATAGAAGTATCCTCATAAAAAGTAATCTATATAAATAAAAATGAATTGCTAAATGTGTTGCTAAGCGCAAAACTCGGGAACGGCTGAACCAATTCGGCTAATTCTTTTTTCCACATATTCGCCGAAGTTCGAGTAAGGTTTTTACGAAGAGAAAAATTAGAAAAAAGTGCGAGGAAAATCGTAAAAGCACCATTTCCCTTTTTCCATTGAAACTGTTCGTCTTTCTTTCCTTCTCCCACGTTTGCGCTTAGCGCTGTCTTCCTCTAATCCAGAGCGTTTGCCAAATGTCCGTAAATATCAATGTTATCGGTTAAAACGGGTGAATATCAGATTATGGACAAAATTTCAAGCCGCATTTTATGCCGTTAACAAAAAAAGGTTAACAGAATTGTTGAGTGCGACATTGTTAATACAATGAAATGTTGCCTTAAGTGCAAAATCTTCATTGCATAGAACTTAACATGTCATAACTCCTATTTTATATTCACTATATTTGTAATTTTTCACTGCTGCTAAAGGAACATTTCAGCTCGACGTAGATAAGTTTGGTCTT
Organism: Anabrus simplex; assembly: GCF_040414725.1. Classification (NCBI taxonomy): domain Eukaryota; kingdom Metazoa; phylum Arthropoda; class Insecta; order Orthoptera; family Tettigoniidae; genus Anabrus; species Anabrus simplex. The sequence goes on along the minus strand of NC_090271.1, from coordinate 17,109,192 downwards.
ACATTTAAATGATAAGAACATGCACTATGTGTGTTCCTTTTCAGTCATGTTCAGAGATTTGTATGTGCAGGCACGAAAAGGTCAGTCGCTGTCCAACTTCTCTGCTACTGAATTTGCATGGGGGGGGGGGGTCAAAGCAAGGTAAATGATCTTCATATATGGAAGTTATTTTTGAAACAAACCCCAAGTTCTTATCTCGCTTATTTCTCAGTTTGTGACAGGAAGAATGTCTCCTTCGGTTTTGGTTTCGCGCGTGACTCGGCTGGCTGGCTGGCTGTCTGGCTGCCTCGACTGCCGGTACGGATCTCCCAAACATATGCTCTCCAGAAAATCGCATGCAGTGTCGTGATTTGTTATAGTCGGAGACCTGATTGTTTTTAAATCTTCGCTTCTCAACAAACAAGTTCATCGATTTCTTTGATTGATTGGTTTATTTTGTGTGTATTTCCATATACATGCCGGTTATAAGACGCGGGCGGAGCAACTTCGGTCGAAGAACTCGAAATGTTATAAGCCAAGCTAATTTTCAGTATAATCGGACTGTAGAACAGCGTGAAGAGCGAAATGAAACTGAAAGGATACGGATATCACAAACCCGTGCAGCGCGTCCTTCAGCTAATAATCTTCCAAGTGTGAATAGAGCTGCTTTCAGTTACAATGTTTCAATTGATTACAGTGCCTGCCAATGCGTTGCTATTGGATCTATGAACTCAGTTTGCCAATATTGTAAGGCATTGAAATACAAAAATGAAGCCGCTGGATTGTGTTGCGCAAATGGTAAAATGAAATTAGTGCCATTGATTCCACCACCAGATCCATTGTACTCATTGGTTTCAGGAACAGGAACAGATTACATACATTTCTTTACAAATATCCAAAAATATAACAACTGCTTTCAAATGACTTCATTTGGGGCAACAAATTTAATTCGGGACAATGTCATACCAACTTTCAAGGTAACATATAACAAACAGACTTATCCCCCATAATGCTTTGTTTATTTATTCTATAGTTTTTGTTACAAAAATAATAAACCTTTCCTCCTTAATTTACACATACAAGGCCAAATGTATCACAGAGCAGGCTCACTGTTGCCGGGGTTAGATGGCGACTACAAATTCCTGAAAATTCATTTCAGGGGCAATTTAATACAAGAAATTGATCTGCGTTGTACACATAACAGTTCAGTGAAGGGGTCTATTGTAGAATAATTACAAACCTTCTTTCATCAACACAATCAGTTGATTACATTGTTAAAAACTGCATTGGATCTCATGCCATCTGATAATCACAAAATTGTAATCAGAGCTGATAAAACTCCTGTGGGCCAACATGCAAGACGTTTCAATGCGCCAACAATTGATGAAGTTGCCATTGTTATAGTTGAAGAAATTTCGGAAGCTCGTCATATTGTTTTACATCGCCGGAATGATCTATTACAGCGAGCGTATGAAACACACCGCTCATACGATGCGCTACAATATTCCATCATATTTTGGTAAGGTGAAGCTGATATCAAGATGATAAATCCCCTTACAGGTAATTATAAATTTGGAAATTTTGTATCAGCTACTATATGTATTATATGCAAGTTCAATCACTGTCATTAAAAATAATTTATTTACAGGTGCCGAAACCAACAAAGAAAGTCAGTTCAATGAAGTATTTTTTCATACCGCCTTATGGTACGTGAAAATGAAAACAATTACATATTGAAATGTGGGCGGTTATTTCAACAATATGTTGTTGATATGTATGCCAAAATTGAAACAGAGCGTTTGACATTCATCAAGTTGAACCAGAGCAAACTCCGTTCTGAAGAGTATATTCACCTTCGAGATGCGATTAACAGTGATGGAAATGCAGAGAATGTCGGCCGGATGACCATTCTTCCAGCAACATACATCGGAAGTCCTCAACATATACATGAATATGCTCAAGATGCCATGTCGTATGTTCATCATTATGGCACAGCAGATTGTTTAATCACATTCACATTCCGCAGTGGATATAAATCAAACAAGAGTTATTCCCTGGCCAATCAACCATTGATCGCCATGACATTACGGCTAGAGTATTCCAACAGAAGTTGAAATCTTTAATGGATTTCATTGTGAAACGTAGCTTGTTTGGCGAGACGCGCTGCTGGATTTATTCTGTGGAGTGGCAGAAACGTGGATTGCCTCATGCACATATGCTGATTTGGTTGGTTGACAATATAAGATCAAATGAAGTCGATGAAGTGATATCAGCTGAAATCCCCGATGTACAAGTAGATCCAGGCTTGCGTGAGGTATTTATTACAAACATGATTCATAGTCCCAGTGGAACACTTAATCAAAATTCAGCGTGTATGATGGATTTTAAACGTTCGAAGCGGTGCGAGATCTGCGGAACAATCAAAACCGATTTGGTGGAGCGATGATTTTCTTAGGAGGAGATTTTTGTCAAACATTGCCAGTGATTCCACGGGCAACGCCAGCTGATGAACTTAATGCATGTTTAAAGTCATCAGTTTTGTGGAAACACGCCATGATACTAAATTTAAGCCAGAATATGCGTGTCGAGTTGCGAAATGATCCATCTGCAGAGATACTTTCAAAACAACTAATTGCCATTGGTAACGACATATTCCCTTCAGATGTTCTGACTGGCTGCATTACTTTTCCTGATAATTTTTGTCAGTTTACTGAATCCAAAACATTGCTCAGAGATCATATTTAGTTGAGCGAACGAGCTATATTGGCTGCCAAAAACATGGATGCAAATGAATTAAATTTCAAAATTCCAAATGAAATTGCCGGTGAATTGAGGACACACAAATCATTTGATTCCGTTACTAACCAAGATGATGTCGTCAACTATCCACCCGAATTTTTGAACTCGCTGGATTTGCCGGGATTGCCGCCTCACATTCTTCAATTAAATGTCGGATCAGTGGTCATAATGTTGCGAAATATCAACCAACCGAGTCTTTGTAATGGCACACGGCTAGCGGTGGAAACATTACTGAACAACGTGATCGAAGCAACCATTCTAACGGGGAAATATAAAGGAGAAGACGTTTTGATACCACGCATCCCTATGATTCCGACGGACATACCATTTGAATTAAAACGACTGCAGTTTCGAGTGCGGCTCCCTTTTGCTATGACCATAAATAAATCCCAGGGGCAGTCATTGAGTGTTTGCGGCATTAATCTTGGAAACCCATGTTTCTCGCATGGCCAATTGTATTTTTCCTGTTCCCGTGTTGGAAAACCATCAACTTTGTTTACGCGCCAGGTAATGAAACAAAAAATATCGTTCACCTTAAAGCTTTGCAATGAAAATATCCTCAGCGTGTTGATTGGAATCTGTGTTTTCTATGACAGTTATTTCCTACGAAGAAAGAGGAGTAAGTTTTGCCACATTATCTTCACGCCATCAACTTATCAAATTACTTGATTAGCAACGGGAGATAATTATGGCTCTGTGAGGGATCTGAAGACCTGTTGAACAGTTCCCATGTACGGTACAGTCAATCAGGGCTATTTCTGGGTAGTGATATGCTGTGACCTACTTGAGCATTTCCTTCTTCACAATCAAGATATTAATATTGCAGGTAGCAGTAGAAAATTAACTCATTTGATGTTGATGATGTAGTCATTTGCATTATTCTGATTTTTGCGTGCAGTGCAGACTGAATTTGAGTTCGTTCCATTGTCATTTATCTTCGACAGAACGACGTCTGTCGGGTCAGCTAGTTTAAAATAGATTCAAACGAGAGGGATAGCTGCAGCCGCTTAAGTGCCGCCAGTATCCAGTATTCGGGAGACAGTGGGTTTGAACCCCGCTGTTGGCAACTCTGAAGATTTTTGTTGTGGTTTCCCATTTTCATACCAGGCAAATGCTGGGGCTGTACCTTTATTGAGGCCATGTCCGCTTCTTTCCCAATCCTAGCCCTTTCATATCCTATCGTCGGTGCGATGTAAAGAAGATTGAAAAAATAATTGAGAATGTTTAAGAACCAAGGTATTTAATTTGAAAATAAATGGCAAACTATTTGCACCCTACAAGTAATTAACTAAAGTAAAAATGATGGGGGAGAGATCACTTCGAATATCCGTGTTTAATTTTATGAACATTGTTTGAATAAGTCTCTAGTATATGGAAGTACTGGAGAGGCGAGAAAGTACCTCACCCAATACTCGGTTCAGTTTCCGTGCGGTGTATGACAATTACTAAACTGTAACACTTAACATGTTATTTCAAGAAGTAAATTACGTGTTAAAGTTACGTTTTCAAGATATTAGTATATTCCGTATTGACGGTTTACACTTTAAAAAAGAAAAGATTTTATTACGTCCTCGTGTTTAATACATTTGTCCATCTCTTTATGAATCAATCCCATTTTGAGCCACCCTCAGTGAAAACATGAACTGATGTTAAAATACCACCTTTCTCATTGGTTTCACTGACACTCTTTTAACATCAGTTCTTGTAGCTATTAAGATATTTTCACTGAAGATGGCTAAAAATGAGCACAAACATGTTTGCTTAAAAAACAATCCATCAAACGATGGACACACGTATTGAACAGAAGGACGTAATAAAAATATTTCTGTTGTAAGAAGGTATTTGCGTTTTGCAAAAAGTAACGATTACAAGTCAAATTACTTAGAATATAATACTCATCTTTCAAGCCTCCGTGGCTCAGGCCGCAGCGCTCCGGCCTCTCAATCCTGAGTTCCGTGATTCAAATTCTGGTCACTGCATGAGATATTTGTGCTGGACAAAGTGGAGGCGAGGCAGGTTTATCTCCGGGTACTCCAGGTTTCCATGCCAAAATTCATTCCAGCAACACTCTCCAATATCATGTCATTTGTTAGCCATTAATCATTGCACAGAGGAGTCCGACAGGCTTCGGCAGCCGGCACAGTTCCTATTCTCGCCGCTAGATGGGCCTTCGTTCATTCCATTCCTGACCCGGTCGAATGAATGGAAACGAACGGTGGATTTTCATTCATATTTTCGATCCGATTACTTTTACTCGATTGCTACCCAGCAATGGAGAATTGAGTAATGATGCAGCTGTTCAACTTTCCCTATGCTCTTCCTATCCATTATTCTCGTTAAGACCGTTCACGCCGCCCTATATGTAGTCCATCAGTTCGTTGAGTACTGTACTGCATTATTGCATAAATACTTCATGCATATATACTGTACATTCCTACAGAACGGTTACCTCGCCATAGGAAAGTAAACACCACGAACGTTGTTCTATGTGACTACATGTTCATATCCGGCTGGGAAGCATGAACAGTGTGAGCAGGGAGATAATGGAAATAACAGATGTTGCTGTAAAAGCGACATTATGTTTCTACCAACTACAGGCCACGTTTCCTGGTTCATAATATACAAGGAGCGTTGATGTAAAGGATGGTAGGTTCGTCCATTCAATTAGAGAAAAGTTGAATAGGGTATATCTATAACATTTTACAGGAAATGATACTTAATGAAGAATGACTTAATACTCAAAGAATTCCATATTATTATACAGTTGTATTCAAGGCCACTGAGTCCCAGCCTGTTAGTTGTTAAATGAACAGGCAATAAACGCTCTCCAACTATGTGCTTGCTCGCGGTCATCCGAAGATTTGTGTAATGTAAGGCGATAAAATATGCGAGGAAGTGTAACCATAGCAACTGTATAAGTAGAGATGTAAAGTATGAACGGATGGTCAGACAATGTTACCCAGCTACCGTGCAGACTGTGATGTACTTAATGGATGGATGGTCAGACAATATTATCCAGCTACAGTGCATGGATGGATGGCCATAAAATGTTACCTAGCAACCGTGCAGGCTGTAATGTAAGGTATGGATGGTTGGCCAGATAATTTTAATCATCAACTGTGCAGGAAGTGATGTAAAGTACGGGTGGATGGTCAGACAATGTTACCTACCAAGCTTGAAGGCAGTGATGTAAAGTATGGGTGGATGGTCAGACAATGTTACCTACCAAGCTTGAAGGCAGTGATGTAAAGTATGGGTGGCTGATCACACAATGTTACCTACCAAGCTTGCAGGAAGTCATGTAAAGTATGGGTGGATGGTCAGACAATGTCACCTAAGAACCGTGTACGCTGTGATGTAAGGTATGGATGGATGAGCATACAATGTTACCTAGCAACCTTGCAGGCTGTTATGTGAATTCTGGACGGATGGTCAGATAATTTTACCCAGCAACTGTACAACAAGTGATGTAATGTATGAATGGATGGTCAGATAATGTTAACCAGCAACTCTGCAGACTGTGATGTAAAGTATGGATGGATGGATGATCAGGCAATATTGCACAGAAACTGTACAAGCAGTGATATAATATATGCGTGGATTTTCAGATAATGTTACCCAGCAAACCTGGAGGCTGTGATCTAAGGTATGGATGGTTGGCCAGGCAATGTTTCTTAGCAACATTGCAGGCTGTAATGTAAGGTATGGATGATTGGCCATATAATTTTACTCAGCAACTGTGCAGTAAGTATGTAAAGTATGGGTGGATGGTCAGACAATGTCACCTGCCAATCTTGCAGCCAGTGATGTAAAGTATGGGTGTATGGTCAGACAATGTTACCTAGCAACTGTGCAGACTGTGATGTAATGTATGGATGGATGGTCAGATAACGTTACCTAGCAACCGTGTACGCTATGATGTAAAGCATGGATGGATGGTCAGACAACGTTACCTAGCAACCGTGTACGCTATGATGTAAAGTATGGATGGATGGCCATAGAACGTTGCCTAGCAATCGTGCAGGCAGTGATGTAAAGTATGGGTGTATGGTCAGACAATGTTACCTACCAAGCTTGCAGCCAGTGATGTAAAGTATGGATGGATGGCCATAGAACGTTGCCTAGCAACCGTGCAGGCTCTGATGTAAAGTATGGGTGGATGGTCAGACAATATTACCTACCAAGCTTGCAGCCAGTGATGTAATGTATGGGTGCATGGTCAGACAATGTTACCTACCAAGCTTGCAGCCAGTGATGTAAAGTATGGGTGGATGGTCAATGTTACCTAGCAACTGTGCAGACTGTGATGTAAGGTATAGATGGAAGGTCAGAAAACGTTTCGTAGCAACCGCGTACGCTATGATGTAAGGTTTGGATGGATGGCCATACAACGCGTAGCATCCGTGCAGGCAGTGATGTAATGTACGGGTGGATGGTCAGACAATGTTACTAGCAACCGTGCAGGCTATGTTTAATGACTTGTGGTCATCTGAAAATAGCACCCTTTGATGGATGGCCCTGACCGGGACACATATTTATAATCATTTGAATTTCGTAAAGGGCAAAGTGGTTTCTTTCTTCCAAATCAATCTTTCACAAAGATTGGAAGTTTGGACGTTCACATTATTGTCCAATGGGAAAGTTTACGTTTATGTTTTATGTAAATGATAGTGACAGGTCCCATCAGAAGATCACAATCTTCTGTGTTCATGTTATATTTCTCTTTAATGTTCGTTGTGAATGGGCTTGGAAACGAATTATGTTATTAAAATATACATTATATTCAGTATACGCTGTAGTCAGTTATTTGCACTTTCTACTGCTGTTTAGGGCACTTACAACTTCCTTTACCATCTTACTCATGTCGTTTTCCCACCCTGAAAACATCGGTGTTATTATCTGGAAGGTTTGTATTTACATGGAGCAGGTAAATGTAAGCAGGTCATTATGAGAATTAGGTTAAATATTCCACCGTTTTTTAAATGCTGTATACGTTATTATGAACAATAGTTGTATGTTTAGTGAAACAAGCCAATTAAAGCTCATACGGCTTCTATTTTTATATCACGAAATAATATGTGCATTACAATTAGATATCGGATATACGTAATTAAATACATCAGTTTATATTTGACCAAAGTATAATTTAACATATTCACAACGGGAAATTGATGCTATGAAATATATTACTGACTCCTAAATTCAAACGAAGAGGGCGTTGTTTTAAACTACCGCAGTCGTAAATGTGCACTTCCCAATCATTAAAGATGCAAAATGCTATCGTGTGGAAATAATTGTTTCCATTAATTACGTTGTGAAGTTTATATTATTACATAAATGTTCATAACAAAGTAAAAATGAGACAGTATGAATCGAACCAGTAACTTCGAACATATGATATATTCTGAGTTTTTTCATGTGATAGAGGCAATCGGATGGATTTTTATATTTCGCGAAGAGTTTCAATTTTACTGCAACAGCTGCAGGTTCGTCAAGGGCAGGGAGTATCTGAATAAGAATAGCAGATGCAGATGAATTCACAAGAAATTACATCAGAACAGACAAGATAATGAGGCAGGTCAAACATTTATCTGAAGTCAGCCAGCATGATTCTTGAACATCATCCTCCTCATCTTCATTATGTACGTGCGCACGTTATTTATATATTTATTTAATTATTTCTTCTTTCTGTTGTCTCTTTAATCTCCTATACATGCTTTTCTGCCCCTTTCCCCATTGACCTATTATCTTACATTAATCTGCCTGAGTTTCGATCCTGGCTGTGTTCGGTGGTATTTGAACGTGCTCAAATACGTCAGCCTCGCGTCGGTAGATTTACTGGTACCTAACGGAACTTCTACGCCACAAAATTCTGACATCTCGGCGTCTCCGAAAATAAAAGAAGTTAGTGGGACGCAAAGCAAATAATATTATTTACTAATCCGTCCAAAATTGCAGGTGGATAAGAGACAAGGATCTAGAATACAAGAACAAAACCCTTGTTGGTGGAGGCGATTAGAGTACATCCACAGTGTCTCTGCCTGACTAAAATGGGACTAAAAGGGGAACGACGACCCCTCATATTGAAAGCTTGTGTTGGCGACCACAACGCCCTTGCTAAGTCTGACATTGCTTGTACTTACGTGTGCTAGTCTCGCCGCTTTCATCTTTCCTATCTGACCTTACTTAGTCAACTACTCTCCTCTTCCGACCAAGACACTGTTAGGTTTCTGATGCCTAGGAACCTAATTACCACGCCCCTGGTAACCCTTCCCTTTATTTTGGTGATAGTTTATTGTTGCAAAGACCGGGCGTACTCTTTTTTTTTTCTCTTGTGATTGTTGTTAATAGAGAATGGACAATAAATCCCACCGCTACAACAAAGTTATTAACGTATATCCAGCAGCAGTTATGAGCAGTGGTTTGGTCTGTAGCTCGCTCTGCAACGACCACTGCCATCAGTGACACCACCACCTACAAGTCCACGGTTGGCGTTCCGGTGTTCGACCAAAGCAGCGCTGTGTTGACCCAGTCAATGCAGATTTGAAATCTAATTACGTTTTCACGTCCCGCTAACTACTACTTTTAAGGTCTTCTGACACGCTGATATGCCAGAATTTTATCCCTCAGTACTACTTTTACGAGCCGGTAAATCTACGGACACGAGGCTGACGTATTTGAGCGCCTTGGAGTACCACCGCACTGATCCAGGTTTGAACCTCCTCACTTGGAATCAGAAGGCCAGCGCTCTGCCACCTGATCTATAAGGAGCAGTCAATTGAAAACCGAACACCCGCTACAACGTGACCATGGAATGGTTTTATACAAACGTAATCACAAAAAGCGTTAACACGTTTATCCCACTGGGAAATCAGTTTTATACATTGTGATAGGTCACCACCGCACCCACTCTTGCACTTTGAATGAAATCGCTTTTCTTCAGGTCATCAAAAATGTGAAAATCACAAAGTGAAAAATCCTGGATATACGAGGGATGTTGAAGTGTTTCCCAACCAAATCACTGAGGCGTAGCCTTTGCCAGATTGAAAGTATAAGAGCGAGAATTATCGTGAACAGGATGACTCCATTCGATAGCATTTATGGGAGCTTAGCTGTATCGTGCGTCGCAAGTTCTGTAAAGTGTTTTTATAGCACTGCGCATTGATTGTGGTTTGAAGCTTGAGGGAGACGACAACCTGCAGTCAAAGAAGTAGGTCATGGTGTCTTTACCGGAAATTGTGTGAACAGCTTTGGATTTATCTGACGGTGGAGAATTGCGGTGTTTCCATTTCGGCTTCCCGTTTGCTCTCGGGGTCGAAATACTGGCACCACGTTTCGTCCCCTGTAACGACGTGGTACTGCTGCAAGGTTACTCAGACATGACGCCATACTGCCAATCTTTTGTCTGTCGGTCAGTTGATGCGCAAACCACTGCACGCAAATTTTCCGGACATGTACGAAGCCTGACCTCAACATGAATGTCTTCCTCCGTGATTCGTCGGTTTTCTCGCATCCGCCCTATCACATCAGGAGTAATGTGCGCCCTTCTCGGAATCTCCCCCTGTGGGTGGGGGCGGTAGAACAACACCCACGGTATCCCCTGCCTGTCGTAAGAGGCGACTGAAAGGGATCCCAGGGTCTCGGAATTTTGGAGCGTGGGTTGGCGACCACGGGGACCTTAGCTGAGTCCTGGCATTGCTTACACTTACTTGTGCCAGGCTCCTCACTTTCATCTATCCTATTCGACCTCCCTTGGTCAACTCTTGTTCTTTTCCGACCCAGAAGCTATTAGGTTTGCGAGGGCTAGGGAGTCTTTCATTTTCACGCCCTTCGTGACCATTGTATTTCTTTGACCGATATCTTCATTTTTTGAAGTGTCGGATCCCTTCCATTTTTTCTCTCTGATTAGTGTTATATATAGGATGGTTGCCTAGTTGTACTTCCTCCTAAAACAATAATCACCACCACCACCACTTCTCGGAATCTCCTATGCCACTCGTCATAGACGTGCAATGTTCGCCGTACACAGCAGACATGCTACGATGAGTTTGACGAACTCCAGCATCTTCAGTCACCAGAAAACAAACCACAGTTCTCTGCCTTTCTTTGCTTACCTCCATTTTTACAGTTGGACGAACACACTAGACCAGTCCGCGCACTATAACCCAACAACTGCGTGCACCACAGTGCAGTTCTCCTACCACAACGATGGCAGTAACAACAGTGTTGCCACCTTTCCCCCGAAATGTGTGTTATGGCGTGTGTTCGGTTTTCATTTGACTGTCCCGTACACTCAGAACGGCGATTTGAAATCCGTACAGGCTGTCTACGTGATGACGACAAGAAGTGTCATCCCAGGATTAGAATAGTGGACCCTGCACATACAGTCTTCTTTTACCAAGATTATACCAGGTGTATTCATAAGTCTTCTCCGGTTTCACTAAAAGATGGTGCCTTCACTTGTATAAACGCCTGCCTTTGGCATATATCAAAAAAGAAGTTTCCCAGAAGGAAACCACAATTAATTTCATAGATTGAAAGTGTTAAAAACATTTTTTAAATGTTAATTTCATATTGAAGCTTTTCGTCATTAGGCCGTATATTATAACGAGAATGAAATCTTGTGACTGTAGCCTAAATGTCTGACTAACTCCCCGGCAAGGAATAGATTCCAAGTCGTATTGTGCCATTACAGTTTTATTTACAGAGTGTGCTAAAATTCAATACTAGAATTCCTGAAGATGTTAGAAGAGACCGAAACAAATGTTTTTTGTAAGTTATCATGGATCTGAAACCAATTATTGGCTTACAAAATCAAGTACTTTACTGTAAGGATAAAATTAATTATGACTCTCATTCTTGAAAACCATCAGTAGGTTGTACTAGGTGGTGGCGGGATATTAGGCGAAGAATTAATAGAGAAAAAGCAGTCTACTTCGGTCTCATTTTCTGAAATGACAGTTACGAGGGCGAATCATAAATTAAGTTACACTAGCTCACCGCGAGAGCACGCTGTGTATCGTGACCGTGGCTAATGCGGAGCAAGCTACAGTACCTGCTGACATGTCCGATAGGAAGACTGGTGTACTATACCATACTATACGGTCTAGGCCCAATGACACGTCAAGTGGACGTTCACTCCAAATTGGAGGCGCATGCAACGGTCAGTTTTCGGCTCAATTGTACGGACATTCATCATGAAATCACTGCTGTATATGGCAAGCGCGCAATCTCTCGCCCAGGTATTGTAAAGTGGTGTAAGCAATTTGACGCCGGAGGCACGGATCTCACGGACGAATATCGCGAAGGCAGGTCAGCAACGTCCAGTACCGTTGCAAATGTTGACCGTGTGGATGGGATCATCGGACGCAATCGGCGCATAACACTGCGGGAAATTGTCAACATGCGGAACATTTCGTATGGTAGTGTGTTCTCCATTGTTCACCAGCACCTTGAATTTCGTAAAATGTGTAACATGTGGGTCCATTGTTCACAAGGGATAACGTTTCCAATCGTCACTTGCAGTTTTGCAACGGCATTCTGTGGGACAAATAGTTTCTGCGGCGAATCATCACAGGGGATGAAACGTGGGTCACCACCTCACCCCCGAAACAAAGAGAAAATCGATGGAATGGGTGCACACCACTTCACCAACACGATAAAAAGCCAAGGTCCAGCCTTCAGCAGCAAAGGAAAAGTCTACAGTGTCCATTGACGTGGAGGATGCGGCGCACGTGGAATTTACGCCGAAAGGCACGACAATCAACTCATCTTTGTATTGTCAAGCTTTGGACCGGTTGCGTAAGGGAGTTAAAGAAAAGTGGCGGGTAAAATTGAGCGCCGGTGTGCAACAACCTCACACGGACCGAACTGCTGCAGTGAGGTATGGCAACATCCTCCATACAGTCCAGACTTAGCGTCATGCGTTTATCATGAGGATGAGACAGCAGGTATCTCCAGGTAGTTACATAGCGCTGGAGGTGATCGAAAAGTTGGTTGACCGTTCCGAGAAATGTATACAGTCTCTTGGAAAAGTGAACTTACATTGTATGTTTTCATAGCCGTGTCGCCTATGTGTAGGTGGTTTCATAAATGGCCATAGGTGGAAGACTAAATTACATTTTCATGGGCCTTCGTACACGTGGAGGTGGAATCTCCAACACTGGTTCGACATCTACGATCTGGCAACTGTGATGTACGAAGCACAAAATATAACAAAAAAGAAACGACTTTCTGATGCTCACCAACCGTCTGAGTGAAGACAGGACCATAAGAGGACGAGGTGACTGTTTGGTGCAAGTTTTTGTCATCCATAAATAGGAGATTTATAACTTTCATCTCGGTTGCTGAGGATCCTGTCATTGACGGGTTTACGTTAGCACGTGCAGTATAACAGCGACTATTTGAAAAATATGTCTCTGGATTTCAAACAGGAAGGGATGGTTGCCAAATTGTACTTCCTCTTAAAAGACCAATCGCCACAACATCCTCCACCTCCGTAGCGTAACGGTCAGAATTATTAGCTGACGTCCTCGGATGGCTGAATTCGATTCTCGATACTGAAAGAAAGTTAAGAATGTTAGGAGGGCTGGCATGTGGTAAAAATTGTACATGCGGTTCACCTTCACTTGGGGCGTGCCTGGAAAAAGCTCCACCTCGGTTTGAGGAAACGAGTTTACCTTACCACAAAACACACATTTTAAATAGGACAATATGTCACTATTTTCCAGCTAACCTTGTCCTTGCCAACGCAGTAGATTTACAGTCGACATGTCTTAACGTGCGTGTTATGAAGAGGGTGCAATTCAGAAACAAACCCATCACAAGATTTTTTTTTTTTTTTTGCTATTGGCTTTACGTCGCACCGACACAGTTAGGTCCTATGGCGACGATGGGACAGGAAAGAGCTAGGAGTGGGAAGGAAGCGGCCGTGGCCTTAATTAAGGTACAGCCCCAGCATTTGCCTGGTGTGAAAATGGGAAACCACGGAAAACCATCTTCAGGGCTGTCGACAGTGGGGTTCGAACCCACTATCTCCCGAATATTGGATACTGGCCGCACTTAAGCGACTGCAGCTATCGAGCTCGGTCATCACAAGATTAGTTTCGTAAGTGTATATATGCAATAATAATAACATTGTGATTAAAATAAATATTTATTACAGTGCAATATTATACTGACATCTGACACTTTTTACTTAACGCAAAAATCATTATGGCAACGACGTTACTGAGAACAGATCGGCCGGGTCGGGAATCGAATCCAAGGAGAAGGCGACCGTTTTTCCAAGAAGCGGCGACGTTCTCTGACTTACTTAAAAGGTACGGAGACTTAATAACTCAAAGTATAAAAACAAAAGTTAAAAATGAGTAATAAATTACCCTTTTTGTGCTGGGATGCTACTGTACTGTATTACCCTGGTAGAGATTTAATTAATTCGAATATGGTAGTTAATCTGTATCATACAGTCTTTCCCCTAATAAATTATGTATCCAATAACAGTTTGAACCAAATGCCTTCCACTGATACTGTTATTAATTACATTTAATGACTCACATCAATTTGTCAACACAGTAATATAATTACTACTGCAGAATTAACATGTTGTTCTTCATGGTTCAATCACATGTCGGTGTATATAAATTTCACTCCTAACGGGGCGAGTTGGCCATGCGGTTAGGGGCACGTAGCTGTGAGCTTGCATCCGGGAAGTGGTGAGCTGTAACTTCACCGTCGGCAGCTTTAAAAATGACTTTCCGTGGTTGCCCATTTCCACACCTGCAAAAATGCTGGGGCTGTACTTTGAGTAAGGTCACAGCTGCTTCCTTCCGACTTCTAGGCCTTTCCTATCCCATCGTCGCCGTACGTTCTATCTGTGTCGGTGCGATGTAAAACAGACTCTCAATAAAATCACTTTAGTTACGTCATTTCTTTCGATAGGTCACTTATAACTTCGTTGCCTAAAGAATCCAAGATTTAATTTAAGGTATCTGAGAAAGCACGAGAAACAACCACACCTGACGAACAACGGAACTGCATGGTGCCTCTTCAAAATAAATAGAACTTGAAAAATATCACTCGAATTCACAATATTAGAGGTTTCCCCTGAGACGCTGTATACTCGTTTCCTTCATCTGTAAATATCCATTACAGCGCAGTTCTGAAAATAGCAGTTATCACTCAGCAGTGACTGTGTGGTGTATGAGTTGGGACTGTAAAATCTTTGAATATCACATTCGAAAACATGTTTCCAGGGAAGTGCCAAATGATGAAAGCAGATAGCGTGGCAAGTCCGGTGCTTTCCACATTGCTTATTGTGCACGATCAAGTCAAGGGGACAACCGCTGGTATTATTTTCTTTCTTTCTTTTTTAATCTCTTTACCCTCCAGGGTTAGATTACCCTCGGACTCAGCGAGGAATGCCATGTCTACCGCCTGAAATGCAGTGTCCTGAAGCGGGAAACTTTTGGTTGGGGATTAAACTGGACAGGAGGACCAGTACTTCGCCCAGGCGACCCCTGCTATGCTGAACAGGGGCCTTGTGGAGGGATGTGAAGATCGGAAAGGATAGACAAGGGAAAGAAGTGGCCGTGGCCTTAAGTTAGGTACCATCCCGGCATTTGCCTGTAGAAGTGAGAAGCCACGGAAAACCACTTCGAGGATGGCTGAGGTGGGGAACTGAATCCCCTCCCGAGGCTGAGTGGACACAGTTCCAGGTCTCGTATCACTTTTAAAAATTTCGTGGCAGAGCCGGAAATCGAACCTGGGCCAGCGGTGGTGGCAGCTAATCACGCTAACCACTACACCACAGAGGCGGACAGCTGGTATTATTTCGAAATTTTAAGACGTTTAGGTAAAGCGTGAAGAAGGCAGACTTAACTTATGAAGAAACAATTCCCGGAGCTCTACATCTACTCTCATAAACGTACAGTAAAATATTCGTTATACAGTATATTGCTATGTAGGTATTGTAAATAGGTTAACATTATTAAATACATTTATTTCAATATTTCGTATGAGTAATGTAAAGTAATTGTTCTTTACGGATAGGTTATTGGGACACACTTGAGTAAAAGATATTTTAGCACTGAGGCGTTCGGGCAGAAAGTGCCTCAGGACACCAGCTATAAACGGAACGGAACACATTTAAAAATTATGTGAAAAGCGATGCATTGACAGCTCGTGATATTTTCAGATCAAGTAACTTCTACTAGTCTTTACCCGAGAAGTTTTAGGAAACGGGGACTTACTTGAATTGCAAGTGGATGTGTAGAGAATGATACACCTGGAACTTTTTTTCCCGAACATCTTTCTCGAATTAAAATTCTCCTATTCTTACAGCAATTTTAAGTACTACTAGCCCAACGAAGGATTCTCCGTACAATTCAAACAATGTACAAGAGGCTGTATGTGAGGCCTATTTCAACAATACCCTTTTAAGTAGAGAGGAGTCCAATTCTCTAATCATTGTTGAAATGTTACTGTACTTTACAAGCCATGCCCATTGTTATAGCTGTAGGTAGAGAACTGCGCACATAAGTGGTCCAACAGCGTTCGCGGTAATTCAGGAAACGTATTAGGTTATGATCAATTGCAGATATGTCAATAAACCGTCATTATGTACAGTCTCCTCACATAGAAATGGGCAGAAAGATGTTTTATATTCTATGACACAGTAGTTGTGATAGCTTACGCCATATAATGTCTACCGTTAGAGCGTTCAACAGGGCCATTAGGCTGGAATGAAGGAGGGCTTGAGCCTTCACTACACCGAGTACTCGGGAATATCTACGGTGAATAATTCCCCGCAGCTACTTGAAGCGTGCAAGTACAACCATTACAACTCTATTCACGACGAGCGCGAAAGTTACCACCTCGAAAAATGACTGAACCTTGAACACATCATATTCCAGGAGTGGATAAATATATCACCAAAGTAGTTGTGATGGACTCCATGTAGGTTTGTGACTTGGAGTTTTAAGGGTGTTGTCAGATGCGCAGTTCTGGCACAGCAACCACGATATCACACCCGCCTAGACCTAGTCTCATACGAATAGTCACTAGGGATAATGCAAGATCACTTTTTTGCTAGTGCCTTTACGTCGCACCGACACAGATAGGTATTATGGTGACGATGGGATAGGAAAGGCCTAGGAGTTGGAAAGAAGCGACCGTAGCCTTAATTAAAG
Organism: Anabrus simplex; assembly: GCF_040414725.1. Classification (NCBI taxonomy): domain Eukaryota; kingdom Metazoa; phylum Arthropoda; class Insecta; order Orthoptera; family Tettigoniidae; genus Anabrus; species Anabrus simplex. The sequence continues at coordinate 17,092,225 of NC_090271.1, read as the reverse complement.
TACAGCCCCAGCATTTTCCTGGTGTGAAAATGGGAAACCGTGGAAAACCATCTTGAGGGCTGCCGACAGTGGGATTCGAACTCACTATCTCCCGAATGAGAGGTCAAAGCCGCGCGCCCCTAACTGCAAGGCCAACTCGCCCGGTAATGCAAGATCAATAAACAACCACTCACCATCTCAAAGTGTACATGAATCGCTTTTCCCTTTACGATTTTTTTTTATCGAAACACCAAGAGGGAATATTGTCCAAGATTAACGATCGTTAGTAGGAGAGTTTATACATGTGAAAGATGCCGTTGATTCTAATTTCCCGCAAATCGCATTAGCGTGGCGCTAGCAGCGGCCCAATGACGCTACATATCACGTTTTCTTTAAATACGGACTGTACTGTGCGATAGCGTTAGTTACATTGGACGGAGTGACTGTGAGTGGTTCGAGAATGCTTTTACGACGACGAAGAGGCCATTGCGGTAGAACGAGACCGTATAATAGTGCTACGTGAAGGTAGATATTCCTTCCGCCCTATTCCTTCTGTCTCCACTGTGCGTGCGTGCTGGCAGCAGTGGTGACGAAAAGGTACGCTCACAAGAAGACCGAGCTCCAGACGTCACCGTGGCAGGACCGAGAGGGAGGACCGGCGTATTCGGCGTATGGCTGCGGCACAGTGGACTGCTCCCGCAGCAGCAATTTGAGCGGCAGTTGGCACCACTGTGACGCAACGAACAGTTAGAAATCGGTTACCTGAAGGATAGCTCCGAGCCAGATGCCCTGTGGTGTGCATTCCACTTACCCCAAGTCACCGCCTCTGTGACTTCAGTGCTGTCAAGCGAGAGCTCATTGGAGGATGGAGTGGAGGTCCGTTGTGCTTTCCGATGAAAGCCAGTTCTGCCTTGGTGTGAGTGATGGCCGTGTGTTGGTTATAAGGAGGCCAGGTGTCTACAACGTCGGCACACTGGACCGACACCGCGAGTTCTGGTCTAGGGAGCAATGTCCTATAACAGCAGGAGCACTCTCGTGGTTATCCCACTCACCATGTCTGCAGATGTGTACGTCCATCTAGTGACTCGATCTGGTGTGCCGCCATTCATGAACAGCAGTACCAAAGCCTGCACGGTTGCTAGGTAACATTGTCTGGAAATCGAATCATACATTATATTGCAGCCGGCACGGTTGCTTGGTAACAATGGCTGAGCACTCATCCATACCTCACATCATTTCCTGCACGGTTGCTAGATAACATTGTCTGGCCATCTATTCATACCTTACATCATATTCGGCACGGTTGCTAGGTAAAATTGTCTAGCTATCCATCAATAGCCTACTTCACTGCCTCACGGTTGCTAGACAACATTGTCTAGCCATCCATCCATAGCTTACATCAGAGTCGGCGCGGTTGCTAGGTAACACTGTCTGACTATCCATCCATACAATTCATCTCAGTCCGCACGGTCGCTAGTTAACATTGTCTGACCATCCAACCATACCTTACATCACAGCCTGAACGGTTGCTAAGTTACAGTGTCTGACCATCCATCCATACCTTACATCACAGCCTGCATGGTTGCTAGGTAACAGTGTCTGGCCATCCATCCATCCATCCATCCATCCATCCATCCATCCATCCATCCATCCATCCATCCATCCATCCATCCATCCATCCATCCATCCATCCATCCATCCATCCATCCATCCATCCATCCATCCATCCATCCATTCCTTACATCGCAGTCTTCATGGTTGCTATGGTTTGACTCCGGTCACACATTTAGTAGCACTCACTTGTGTAACTTTAATTTACAGATGATTTCCAACCGTAAAACATATTTCTGTCAAAATAAGATGCCCTTAAGTGATTATAGACGAAAACTGTTGATAGAAACCATCCAGAAACACATTCATGTAGAAGGAAAGGAAATGATTTGGGGATGGACGGGACAAGGAATAAGGACGGAGGGATTGAAAATTTGATCTTAAAATGGAATCCGAAAGGAAAAGGAATTGTACAATTCGCGAACTAATTTGAATTGTGAAAACCCCGGATGAAGTAATAACCTAGCTGCAGAACGCACAGAATGGAGAGATTTTCTGGGTGGCCTTTGATCCACAAAATGAAATAGAATTTGACAGATAGAGAGATAATATAATGTGAAGGTGAAGAATAAAATCCCTCGTATGCCAGAACGATCTATATTTACCACGCATGCAGTGGAAGGGAAATCAAGAGGGCACTAATGGCATAAGCTGAACATGCTAATTTCATTCTGCTAGACTAAACAGAACACCAAAGCAAAATAGCTTGCGATAAACATGGTCCACGAGTGAGACACAGAATCTCATCCACAAACTTCATAGAAATAACAGTACATACTACAGTTCTGGACAGTGGAGACAATTTTCAGGACGTATTGTGTTCTTATTCATCTCGAAGATGTTATCGACTTTAACCATCGACATGGTTTATAAACGACATATTATATGCTTGTGTGCAGCAAGTGAACTGGAAACCTGTCAAGAGAGATTTGTTTTCTACACCTGGTCTGGTGATCTTGGCGAGTATTGATCCAGTCTAGATAAAATGCTTCATCTTCTTTACTAGTAAAGTAACTTCTCTATCAACAAAGACTCCGTGCTATGGAAATACCTTTTTAATGTCAAAAACCTTTCTTAGCAAAGTACAGGTCCCCACGCTGCGAAAAAATTAGAAGTAAGCAATTTCCTAAATTGTGCCGAATGTTGAAGGACTAAAGGGCCAATAACGTTTTCAAATTGTGAGTTTTGGATAGCTCTATCAAATTAAAAAACAAACGAAAATCACTTCCGTCCTAAATGCAGTTTCGGAGAAACACCCTTCAGTCGCTTGTTTTTTTACTCGTTTTCTTTCTGATTCAAATCCTAGCAAAATTAACTTATTTACATAATTATTTCTGTAATGTGTTCCTTGGTTCAATACCTCAGGCATTTTTTGATTTCTTGAAAAATGTCCACACCGAATGGCTCTGCAGTGGCTCACATTAGCGCTCGTTGTGGTAGAAAAAGGGAAACTGCCAACCTAAACGTCTAGATAACGATGACTAAGAAAAGTATTGCAATGTTTAGGAATAAATAAATAATATATTCTCCTATTTGATTATATTTTATTTACCTAAAATTCGTAGCTCATATTCCTAGGACGTTTCTAACATTGAGTTGCTTGCCTGAAGGGCTAGGACTAAGGATTTTTTATTATGGAGATCATACATCAGCATAGTGATTGTATGTATTCAAATATTTGATGGATTTGAAATAAGTAATAGTAATTATCTCAGTAATCTTTATTTAAAATTCATAAATGTAATGCCAATAATTAGCGAAGTGCTATAATGACATCTTAATTAAGTTACAATTATTTTCAAGTGTCATTCGGTTTGTTATTCATACGTTACGTACGGGGTCATATGGCGGGAACTTCTTCATTGCGATTCGTCGATTACTACAGATAAGTCATTTTATATTGAAGTATTATAATAGTTAAGTGTTGTGAAAACTTAATACGTGTTTGGTTGCAGTAAATACTTTGTATTTATCGTACTTTACGAGTCTCAGAGTGTATGAATCTGTTGCCTTGAATTGAAATGGCAACTGCCCTTTAAAGGATCTCCCGAACTTCGCTTGTATTTTCAACACGGCTTTGCAGAGCTATAAAATGGAATCCGTCAAGAACTTCAACCCCAGACAGATGGAAGCTTAAGAAGGAAAACTGAATCCGACTGGATCTGAGATGTGAAGTTACCAACATCATGCAGTTATCAAGCCCAAGGTCATAAAATAAGTCGACAAACTAATTTATTTAATGTAATTTTTTTATACCTATTCATTAAAAGTATTTATTCCTTAATATGCACATAACTAAGGATAGAACATTAAGCATGATATAATATGCATACAATTTATCTTACTATATATAAAAATGGATGTATGTGTGTAAATGGCACATCTCCTCCTAAACCACTCGAGCAATTTCAACCAAACTTGGTACACTTATGATTTACTATCCGGAGACGAGCACTGTGGGGGTAAGCCATCCGTAGCTCCCTTAGGAGGGGGGACAGAGGGCCAAGGTTTAAAAAAATTGAAGAAGGTGTCGAATCCACAGTTTTCGGGGTCACAGAGATAAATAGTGACATTCCCGATTTTTTAAAATTCAAAGTTCAGCTCCCTTTTGGGTAGGGGGCGATGGGGGGTAATATATAAAAATAATAGAAAATAGTGCCGAGTCCATAGTTTTCTGGGTCGCTGCGATGAATAGTGACACAACAGATTTTTAGTATCAGGAGACAAACAACGTGGGGGTAATACACTCCAGGAACCCTTACGGGTAAGGGGGCGAGGGGCTCAGATATACAAATTAACGAAAATAGTGTCGAATCCATACTTTTCGGGGTCGCTGAGATGAATAGTGACACTCCGGATTTTTTTAAAGTCCATGTTCAGCCCCCTTTGGGGTGGAGGCGAGGGGGCAGTGACATATAAAATTAAACGAAAATAGTGTCGAATCCATAGTTTTCGTGGTCACTGCGATGAATAGTGACACAACCGATTTTTAGTATCAGGAGAAAAACCACGTGGGGGTAATACACCCCCAGGAACCCTTAGAGTCATTGGGCAAGGAGGCTGATATATAAAAATCATCGAAAGTAATGTCGAATGCATACTTTTCGGGGTCGCTGAGATGAATTGTGACACTGGAATTTTTTAAAGTCTCAGATCAGCCCCCTTCTTGGTGGGGGGTTGATGGGAGAGTGATACATAAAAATGATCTAAAATAATTTTGAATCCTTAGTTGTCGGCGTTACTGAGATGAATATTGAGAAACCGGATATTTTATAAGTCCAAGTTTATCCCTCTTTGTGGTGGAGGGCGAGGGGGAGTGATATATAAAATTAATCGAAAATAGTGTCGAATACATAGTTTTAGGAATCGCCGAGGTGAATTGTACACTCCGGATTTTTAGTATGAGGAGACAAACCACTTGGGGGTAGGACACCCCAGGAACGTTTATGGGCTGGGGTCTAGGGGATATACTGTAAAAATCATCGAAAGTAGTGTCGAATGCATACTTTCCGGGGTCGCTGAGACAAATAGCGGCACTGCGGAATTTTTTAAAGTCCGAGTTCAGCCCCCTTTGTGGTGGGGGCGATGGGAGAGTGATATATATACAAATAATCGAAAATAGTGTCGAATCCATACTTTTCAGGGTCGCTGAGATGAATAATGATACTCCGGAATTTTTTTCAAGTTCAGTCCCCTTCGTGATGGGGGGGGGGGGACGATGGGAGAATGGTATACAAAAATAACAAAAAAATAGTGTCGACTCCATAGTTGTCGGGGTCGCTGAGATAAATAATGAGACTCCGGATATTTTATAAGTCCAAGTTCATCCCACTTTGTGGTGGAGGCGAGGGGATTGAACTTAAAAATAATAGAAAATAATGTCGCTGAGATGAATACTAACACACCCGACTTTTTTTAAATCAATGTTTAGCCCCATTTAGGGTGGGGGAGGGGGGAGTGAGATATAAAAATAATCGAATATACTGCCGAGTCCATAGTTTTCCGGGTCGTTGAGATGAATACTAACATTCCGGATTTTTAAAGTCCAACTTCAGCCACCTTCGGCATAGGCGGTGAAAAGGTTAGAAAATAAATTGTCGAAAATGACCGAGATAGTGGACGTGTGTATATTACAGTGTGACTTTCAAGTATGACTTACTATCTGGAAAACATACTTTGGGAGTAAGACGCCCCTAGAACCACTAGGGAAGCGGGTGAAATATAATCTGTATTAATGAATGGAAGTCAGTTTGGAGCGATCTATATATACTGTACTACATATATATTAAGGCATTAAAATGAAAACAGACGTGATTTAACGAGACCATTCTAGGCGTCTTAGAAGCTTAAAACGTGGTACCAGACAAGCTGATGACTTCGGGATCCCTAGAAAAATCTAAAATTCTCATAATTCTCTGAGGGAGACACGCTGGGAGTTTCAAATCTGCTTAACAACACAGTCGTTGATAGTTATCCAGAACGATAACTTATAGGTTTCATGGGCTTAAAAGTTTCCTGAAAGTCCTGACTTTTACCCCCCTCCTCCATATGAAGATGGCGGCACAATCTCCCAGCCAAGTTAGAAAATTGAAATTTGGCAAAATTATAGCTTTTATGTACGTTAAATTTGGCTGTATTTCTGGATTTACCTACATTTTCCACTTTGTACACGTGTAATTGATGGTTTGATTCACTTATAGGAAAGACGGGATCATCACCTTCTACACGAATATTGGCCCACCCAGCAGCCATATGTGAGAAAAATTCTATGTTTGAAGCCGTATGAAAAGTAATTCACTGCGTGAAAATCTTACACAAATTTCACCCTATTCAACGTTTCTGCTCAATCATACCTTTAAATAGATGAGATACGAGGAAATATGTGGCCAGAGGTGTCTTACCGTACAATCCGCTTTTCGATATCATGCACCGTTTAGCAGCAGGTATTCTGTAAATGTAGGTGTACATGCATACACTTCAGAATGCCGATCTACGTTTATTCATTGAAGTCGATTTGTAGCGATCTAGAAGAGGGTGTGTCTGACATTGTAATTAATACTTTACAACTCAATAGTGAATGTCAGCTGGAGGGCGTCTGCTGTTGTAATCAGTACTCCCCACATCGACTTTAACTGGCAGTAGGAATGGGGACCTCCTCCAACGCCTGTGCACAATTGTAATGTATAATTCCCTTCTCGATTTGACTAGCAGACAGCAAGGGAGCGCGCATTTTTCAAAACTTTTAGCTGATTCTATTTATCGTTAGGAATAGGTGCCACCTTGCAAGGGTGCCACCGATTATAAAAAAAAATTTACCCATCAAAATGTGACTGATATTACGCATAGTGAATTGCGGTAGATAAGTGGACCTGTCATTATCATCACAACTCCTCAACTCGCTCTTTACATTGGAAGCAACGTCTGCGTACCTTCCTATGCTGTTTCTCGGATAACGTCAAGAGACATGCAGTTTAAATTTTTTTATTCACTTCATGTACAGTAATTTACTTCGATATCCGTATACAATGTAGAATACCGTAGCAAAGCACGGGTACATTTGCTAGTATAACATATAAAGTTATGTCTTAAAATAGGAAAACTTAATTCGCTCTGTACCAAGAATGTCCCAAGAATGGTTGTGACATTCCTACGCAACAAAGCTACGCTCATGCGCTGAATAATGAATATATTTCATCGGGTATCGCTGAAAATCCGAGCAGATCCTTTGGTCATCCTCTTTGATAAAACCTAGGCCATCATTGCCGCAGGTACCACTCGATTCAGTGGCTACTGGCACGAAGAAGAATTTGTCGAACAAATCGCAGTATTTCCTTCTTTTAGCATTTTCCGTACTGGCGGATGCACATCCAGTACTCATTGACGAAAAGGGAAGATTAGACCCGGCGAATTTGTCGGCACAGGTAAAATCCCACAGGAGAGATCTGCGCCTTTTCCGTCTGGCTTATTTGTTGAAATTTGAGTTAAATGCTTTACGACTTGACATTAGGATGTCAGTTATCAATCTCATTTTTGATTGATCATTTATTCTATAATATTAATTTCCAATGTATATGAATAACGAATATATACACTTATTCAGTGAGAATGAATACTTCCCACAAAATGAGGTTGCCCATGAGGACAAAGTATGCTATATGAGTATACAAAGAACCTTTCAAAGCTTCGAGGACCACATTTTTCGTTAACGGCTCTGGCTGATTGAATCTTGAGCGGAATTCTTCGAAGGAATTAGGAATTATTCCTCTTGCACCGATCATAAGGCCTACAATCTCGATGTTATTCAGTCCGTATTCAAGTCAGTAGAATGGGATAGTTGGTTAGTAGAAGATTTGCTTTCCCTCGTGTACATCACTGGGCTGATTAGCATTCGATTCAACCCGAACCGTAGGAATAATATATCCATTGTTATTTCTGAAGGTTATCATATCAGTCCCACGGGTACCATCAATCTCCAAAAATCCATGGACCTCTTCGTGCACTGTGTAACCACCATCTCGCAATGACTGAGCGATGGAGTTTCGTATGGCGTGGTGTCTAGTAAGTGGCCGGGTTTCCCGGTATGACACTATCCGAAGACATGAGAAAGGGTTTATATCTCGTTGTGGCAATGCCGAAAACGGTTATTGTCGTTGGACCTGCCTGGCACGGCTCGAACGGCTGCGACGTTAGCGGTCATCTATAGAGCATCACGCCAGTCACTGCAAGACAGGCCTTCATGGTGTATTATACAACTGTTCGCTGAAAGGTTTTCTTTAAATAAGACCTTTATTCTTTTGAGCAAGCTGACACCATTTTTGGAATTCGTGATCTCTCAGTAATTGTCTTCTTTTCTGGAGACCATTTTCGGATTTGATAAGCTGACGCAAGGCGCAAGGTGAAATGTGCAGGTTTTGTAGGCATTTGTTAATCTCCTCAGTGAGATGCCTCCTTCCCAAAATGTAAGGGCTGTCATTTGTTTGTAGGGTAACAAGGGCGCTAATCTGTTTTAGGACAGCTTCCCACTGTGATCGGAAAAGTTGCAGACCAACTTCCGGTGTGGGTATATCATACTCCCACGTGTGTCGGCAGGAAGCTGGAGGATTTCTTTCAGCGTGCATTTTATCATTTTGTCGCTGTCTTTCAGATATGTCAAAGGAATACAGTTCAGCGCAACTGTTTAAATGGATAAATCAATGTTGGGCATATGGAAGAATTTACGACGGTGAACGTTTGGTCTTCCTGAAGGAGAGGAGAAGATGACAGTTAATCCATTTTGAGACGTAGAACCTGCATCGTTCTGTGCGTGTTAGAGGTGATTTCGTTCCGAAAGTACACTCCAAGTTATTTGATGGACTCATCTTGCGATATCGCTTTTATATCTCCACCGAAGACAGGCCTTAGGCCTTCAGTAAGCTGATTGAATATATTGATGTTCAAGCTTATTTCTCTGAATCTTCTCATTGCTGTTTCAGTCGGATCTTTTCCAACAATAACAGTGTCATCCAAGTACTGAGAGAGGCATCAGACCATCTACGAGTGAAAACCCATATTCCCTAACTATAGATTCCTCTAATAGTTCATTCAGAATATGGTCCGTTGCGATGTTATAAAGCGTAGGTGACAATGGTGAACCTTGCAAAACACCTCTCCTTAGTTTTATGCACTTAGTTCTCGAGTAATTGGCTCCAATTTGGGTTGAATTGTCCTCCTGAAGGAAGAGGATTAGCTCGGCAAGTTGAGATGAAGCGGCAGAATTTTCTAGAGCTCTTCTCAGATGGCCATGGCCAACGTTATCAAATGGCTTTTGGATGTCAAGGAAGACTATGCTTGCATGAGTTTTTTCGTTCTCTGCTCTCGGCACAATCGACTGTAGCAATGAAGTATTAGCTGTCTTGACAGGTGAGCAGTGAATCTCCTCTGATTTTCATTGAATGTCACGAATTCTCTCAACCGGCGATCTAGAACTCTCTAGATAACAGAACAGATGGAAATGAGCCTCCAATTTGACGCAACTTTCTCATCTCCTGACTTGTAAATCAAGAGCTTATTGAAAACATCGCCTGACTTGTAAATAAAGACAGTTCTTGTCTGTACATTGCTCATAAATTAAAAAGGACGCTATTTCTGTATCGGTCATGTCATTGTAACAAGGAAATGCACTTTTAAATTTTCCGTAATTTCTGTCTGTCTGTCTGTCTGTCTGTCTGTCTGTCTGTCTGTCTGTCTGTCTGTCTGTGTGTATGTACACGCATCACGAGTAAACGGCTGAAGATAATTTAGTGAAAATCGGTATGTAAAGTTCGGCAATACGTCGCTTCAATCTAGGCCATGAATAATCTTATTCACGCTGAGAGAAATGGTAGTTTAGGCGAAGGCCTAAAATTTAATTCTCAAATATTTATGTTATTAGTGGTCCTATCTTAATGAAAATCGGTATGAAAAGTCGGGAAATAAGTCGGTACAATCTATGCTTCAAATAATTTTATTAACGCTGAGTGAAATGGTAGTTTAAAGGAAGGCCTAAAATTTGAGTCTCAAATAAATGTGTTATTACTGGTTCAATCGACAAACACTACATAACTAAAGTTATATAGCATTAAATTTCCGATCATTTATGTCTTATACACTTTTACCGTACCGGCTATGATAACAGAGATATTCATGAATTTGGATTTTTGTTGCTAAGTCCATACCAGCGCCGAGACACAACAAAATGGGTGAACAGAATTTAAAGAAAATCGGTATGTAATACAAACAGAAAAACTTTCAGAAGATTGATACAAAATTTGAATGGTTTCCGGGAATAGGAAAAGAGGAAAGGTAATAATAACACCTGGACACAAGAGAGGAGGAAATAGCAAAGTGAAATGATGAAGAACTATTTGAAGTCAATAAAAGAAGGATTAAGATGAATGCACAGGGTTACTTGCCGTGGTCCTTAGGCGGCCAAAATCGAAGAAAGAAGAAGAAAATCGGTATGTAAAGTCGGGGAATAAGGAACTACAGTCTACGCTATAAATAATTTTGTAAGACGTCCTAATATCACAGAGCCGAAAGAAAACTAAATGTGAAGGCCTGCAATACGGAACGCTCATAACATTGATCAGCAATAACGTTACATTGACTATTGTATGTTGTGATGTGCTTTGTGTCTCTGTTGCCACTCATCTCAGATAGACACGATTACTGCCGTACATCGTATTTTTTTCTTAATTTGCTTTATGTCGCACTGACACAGATAGGTCTTCTGGCGACGATGGGCTAGGAAAGGGCTAGGAGTGGGAAGGAAGCGGCCCTGGCCTTAATGATTGTATTGCCTCATGTGAAAATGGGAGACCACGGAAAACCATCCTCAGGGCTGTCGACAGTGGGGTTCGAACCCACAACCTCCCGGATGCAAGATGACAGCTGCACCCCCTAATCGCACAGCCAACTCGACCAGTCGACCGAGTATAACAGCCTGTCTGAATATTGGCGGGAAGAAGCTGAGGAGTTAGTTAACTTTCTTCTTTAGCATGCCATTAATCTTGTTCATAAATTTTCTGATACTACTGGTACGTAACAAACTGGTTCATCATAGCATGCGAACTATTCAATCGCTACTCTGAGGCACTGATTGGAATGAGCAGTGTGTATATTTAATGGAATAATGGCAGAGGAGTGTTCACGGCTGTCTGCGGCCTGGTCATTCCAGCACTGGAACATTGGGCTGTTAGATCGGCACCGTAGTACTGTTCGTTAAACGTGAGAAAATGTGCGGTTTTTCATTTGATTGAGTATTATATATGATAACATTGCTTTTAATCGCTACATTCCTACCGACGTTTTTGTAACTGCCTAAGTCGACTTCAGTTGGGAAAACCACGAAGACAGTCTTTTTTGCGAATCCCGTAGCGAAGCACGGGAACATCAGCCAGTATGTGATATACAGGGAGCAGGTGGTACATCGTGCGATAAGTCGTTTGAGGAACATGTGTTGCCGAGGGAAATTTTATCCTGCGTTTGTCGATCAACAATAATTTGTCCCTGGACAACCGGATGCGTTTTGTTGATGTGTACGCCCAAACCCCTGGCACCTTCAAAATAACGTCCACAGTTCTTGCATTTTATCTTGATAACTAGGTCGTTCTGTATAAGATTATCTAAACCCGCAGGTGTGAGTTAATATTTGGATTCTCAACCCCAACTATGCCTTCATTAGAAATTCGAGCATTTGGTTCAATCTTGAGTAATGACCTAAAAGAGGTCAAGGATGAACGGTCACTGTAGGAATGTATTATTCCACGGATAGGTCAGAAGTTGCGACACAGATAATAATAACATATATCAAAATATGGGTGATAATTTCGAATCTTACAGCCTCGATACATAACCTAAGCATTATGGCGGCAAATGCCACAGAATGCCACAGAATGCTCAAGAATTCAAACAAATCACATGTAATGTAAAAGACTCACTTACGAAAGAACTTCAAAAAAGCACATTAATAATATCAAATCAAACATAATCATAAAAATTCCATAAAATCGTAAGCCTCTAACCATATCAAACTTGCAAAGTCACCGCCTTCACTGTGGACAAATGATAATATACTTCTTGATGTGATGGTGGTAGTCGAATCTTCTTCTTGTAGATGAAGACTGTGTTATTTTCTCTCTGCAATAATCGTGTTACATCATCCACAGTCACGATAACTCGTGGTGCGATGTGCTAGAAACTCATCCAAATGCAATCTTTATTGTCATCGACATGAGAAGACGTTAATAGTATAAATAAAACTACAGAGAGTAGTGGAGGAGTGAGATTTCAAAGACGTTGAGTCAGCACTTTTGCTGCGTCAACACCCTAGGTCATTGACCCCAAGTAGCGTACCTAGGCGGGGGTTAGGACCCCGAGGTCATTGATCCCTAGTATAGTAGAAGGGCTAGGCCGAATGCGGGTTTTACGTAAGAGAGCGCGCCTAACGTCACAGTAGCCATCTCGAGGGGCGTAACCTTACTTTAACGGCTAGTTCCCCTTCCCGACGCCTAAGATAGTAAGCCTAACCTCACATCCGCCATCTTGAAGGGGGATATCCTTAGTTTTACGTCAATATGCCTTTCCCGACGCCAAATGAACAAGATGGCGCCTATACACACCTCCTTATGAGACGGCCTAGGGGCGCTTGCGCAAGATGGCTGTTATACATAGGCTACTATGAGACGGCCTAGGGACGCTTGCGCAAGATGGCGGCTATCGATTTGCACTAGATGACTGCTATACATGGGCACTTGTGAGACGGCCTAGGGACGCTTGCGCAATATGGCGGCTATCCAATTGCACAAGATGGAGCAATACACAGCTCCTTATGAGACGGCCTAGGGGTACTTGTGCAATATGGTGGCTATACACTGCTTCTTATGGAGAATGATGACGGCTAGGGGCGCTTGCGCAAGATGGCGTCTATACATGGGCTCTTTTGAGATGGCTATGGGCGATTGTGCAAGATGGCGGCTATGCATAGGCTCTTATGGTGAGAGAGATGCAGGCCATGGGCGATTGCTATACATGGGTTCTTATAAGACGGCAAAAGGCGCTTGCGCAATATGGCGTCTATACAGAGGCTGTTATGAAGAAAGCTACCTTAGAGGCTACTGCACAAGATGGTGGCTGTACATAGGATACTGAACAAATGGCGGCTATACACAGGCTGTTATGGAGCAAGCTAGCTTAGAGGCTGCTGCGCAATATGGCGGCTGCTCTTATGGAGAAAGCTGTCTGAGGGGGCCTACTGCGCAAGATGGATGCTATACACAGGATGTTATGACTTCCTCTTCCTCCTCTGTGTAAGTATAGCTTTATATCTCTTTATATCTCTATCTAACAAGGTTAAACATGCATTGCTATAACGACGCGATCTTATGCATAAGACTAGGTGTGAGCACGTGCTAATATTCTGTTTTCAGTTTGCAGCGATGACGTCATCATAGTTATGCATGTTCAGCCTTGTTCGTTATGAAGGTGACTCACTCAAGCCTTTATAGATATAAAGAGTAGGTGTAAGGAGGCAAAGGAACGAAGAAAGTACAACATTTTAAATGCAATGAAATATTTATTTAGAATGTAATACAACTGTTTTCGTTTTGCTGCTGACAAGGTTCCTATGCCCTTTAACACCTTTCTGTGAAGAGGTAGCATGCTTCCAAAACTGTGATGCCTCCTGCAACATTCAAAAATTAAACAAAGCATTTAGAAATATATTATACTAACTATACTATGCTTTACAATGTAGCTAATGCAGTTCTTACCTTGTTGTTATTCATGTGGTTTGTTCCCTTTCCGAATCATCATCATCGTGTATCGGAAAAGTTCATTCATACATTGTGTAGTGTTCAATCTTCGGATTTCGTCCATCCGAATCATCATCACTATTTTCAGCTCGATGCTTGTAATGACGTTGACAGGTTCTACATAAAGCTACATCGATTGACATCTTACTTTGTAGAGGAAGGATGTTTTGGCATCTCACATAAGGTTCTATGTTTATAGAACATCCTAGTAGGCACAGCATGCATATCGACAGTTTTGTTTATTGTACTCTTTCTGTCCTATATTCTCTTTAAGGATTGATATTTAACACTTAGAGGATATGGCAAGAGTAATATGATTTCCAATGAGCATCAGTTAATTGTTTGTAAAACTGCCAACGAAGTCACTGATTCTAATTTTTCACTTACAAGAAAGTTAGATGGTTTGAAATTCACTCACATCACCTGCATACTCTGGAACTCAGGACTGGAATGTAGAGAGATGCGGTTCAGTGAACAACAAGATAAAACCATAGGCAGCCGGTGTCGTGATGTCATCCCCATGGTACCACGTTCAACTCCCACGTAGAAACCACGTTCCAACTCCCTCGTCGACTCGAGATAACAGCAGGTAGATATGATGATAGTCATTCGGTCAGGATTTCACGCATTACTGAACACGAGATAGTCCCACTGACTATAATTATTTGTGAGTGTCCCATCTAGCATAACTCATATTTGGAAATCGTGAAATGAGCACAGTATTTTATTAAGTGCACTCGTATAATGTCTAACCACTGGCAGCGAAATTATTAAAGCTCATTTGATTGGAATTACTGTTTGCATGAAAGCACAGTTCTAATATATTTACAAGTATTTCACACGAAGACCAAAAGTTTATTCACAATAGCAAAATGTTCTAACTCGTGAATATTCACAAGTTTCGATAGCCGTAGTGATATAAAGCGTCGAATGCGGCACAATTTTACACTCGCGATGAAAGTTTAGCCGTATTAAAATTTCAGTAAACTGTCAATAAACACATATGTTAAGGTATTATTATGAAATGGTTTGTTTCAATACGAGTACATGGAGTGTTAAATTTGTCAATCAGAAAATTTTCTTAATTTGCACATGTTCATCAACCACGAATGTTCCAGTTTAATCTAACTCTTAATATGAGGACAAGTTTTAACCATTTAAGTTCTCTCGAGTTGTAGTTCAAATATGAAGTTCCGCAAAGTGTGTTAACGTCACACGTTCTTGTAAACACTTTCGAAAAATTGAGAAATCTAAGTTAGTATCGTAGTGATTGAAAGAACACTTGTACTACAAGTTCGTTGAAGATAGTTACCGTAGAGTTGTACTTCACGACGACTGAGTTCGAGTCTCGGCGTGTACATTCGCGTACTTCCGCATGTTTGCACGTCGGCTGCGAGTTGAGTACTGTTTCTAATCAGAGAATTCTGTCGGGTTTGACTTCCTCCACTCTTGGAAAAATTGATTTTTTATAGTGGAATTATTCGCAAGTCCCTAAGCCGAATTTTACGAAAATTGAGTATGTTGAACTTTGAATAACGGGCTACAAGAAAATATATTTTAATAATTGATATCTCATAGGGATCAAAAGTTAGCAGAATATGTTCTAGAAGTTTCCATATCACCATATGCTGTGCACGTGATCGATGCGTCCTTCGGGGTCAACTTCCAGAGTGAAGCTTGTGACGTAGTTTGCTCGCTAAATGCATGCCCGCGCCGTACCGTTGCAGTAATTGACATTAAAAAAATAATGTTCCAGACCGTAAGTGGTTCTTGGTATAGTATATTTACAAAAATATGATATCTTAACTAAGCGATGTGTTATACAGTATTGAGTAGCTTCATTTTTAAATTTTTATTTAGATAAAAAACCTACAACATAATTTCAGTCAGCGACCGGGTCAGGAATGGAATGATGAAGTCTCATCTAGTGGCGAGGATAAGAATTGTTCCGGCTGCCGATGGCTGTCGCACTCCTCTGGGTCAATGATTAATGACTGACAGATAAAATGAAGTGAATGAATGATGACAGGGAAAACCGGAGTACCCGGAGAAAAATCCAGTCTCGCCTCCGAGTTTTCCAGCACAAATCTCACATGGAATGGCCGGGATTTGAACCACGGAACCGAAAGGTAATAAATTGGCCGAAGCGCTCCCACTTGAGCCACGGACGCTACTTTAATTTAGATATTGCAATCAATACGAACCTTGATATGCCTTTGTTGGCAGGACCTAGTGTTTACAGTGCACTGTGTCTTCTGCTATGGGCTAGAATAATTTTGTTACCTTCATTGATCTGTCTCAGTCTCATCCTTGGCTTTGACAACATGAAAGTGACTGAGGTATGAGCGTTGCCAGTAATGCCATTCCGTCTTCAGCCAGTCCCTGTTATGAATGGCATGAAAATCTTGTGACGTAGTTTGGTCGCTAACTTCATACCCGCGCCGTACCGTTGCGGTTCCTTGCACACAAAATGCATGCCAGGGCCGTGCCGTTGCAGTATTTGGTTGGTGCATGCATTTCAGAGGCCATGGCAGACTCATATGCAATAATAACTTCTGGCTCAGTGAGGAAAGCAACGGGAAACTACATCACTCCTTATTACCCTATTATGCCTCTTCATTGATGCCAAGGCTATCTATGACATCTTTTGGGGGAACTGTGGAGGGTCGAACCAGACTTCGGGCCGAATACCCATCATACATACAACATTCACGCGCACCTTGAAATATGAACTTAATTTCTTGAATGAATATCTCTGATGTAAAATAAATTAGTTAATCTTCATGAAATGAATGATGATTTTCTCATTATCCGAATTAGTTAGGATGGCCAATTTTTTACTGCGTTTGTAATTATATTTCTTTAACCGAACTATGAGTCATTTTTATCCTTAATTAAGTATTCCTTGGATCCATCCATTTGAGCTTAACTTTTTGGATGGTGAAGTATGAACAAAAGTATGCTCGGCTTCGTTTGAAGTTATAAAGAATTGTTATCCATTTGCCAAAGTGCTGCGGGATTTCAAAAAATAAAGTGAAAGGTGTAAAAGAGGAAAACATCGGTACAATATGTTGGGAAAATTTTTTAGATTCAACTTTTAGAGTTCATTTTTCGACAAATTTTATGGCACTTACTTCGATTTCGCATGTGACCTTCCATAGATGCCTCTGTTTGTATTTAGTGCAATGCATCTTTTATCTAAAAATGTGTCAAATTTTGTGATAATGATAGGGAGGGAGGCTATGGTCCTATTATAAATTCGTAAACATATAAGTATGAGACAAAAACTTGTTGTATGTAAACAAAATTATAATTTTATTTGTATAGATGTGCGTATAATTTGTGTTACAGATGGTTCAGCAGCCCCTCACAACACAGGGCATTTCCGTCCAACAAGAAACTGTTCTCTGGCTTATTGTTCAGCATTAGCTGCAGAGCAAACTGTATTGGTCGCTGGGCTAATAAAGGAGCTGTGTCAGAGAGTTTGCGTTACGACTGCGGTACAGTTAGGAGAGTCATCAGTCAGGCCGCAATCAGCTGGGGAATTCCCCATAACTCAATAACGTCAAGATGGGCAGATAGGAACTATAGCTCATTAACGATATCGTGCTTCCTTCATGGCGTGTCGCCGTGAGCCAGCCAAATCCATTTAGTCACCTCGGTAATTTGCATTTCAGCAGCGGGGCTCTTGCAAGTTCACCGCCGATTGTGACGAGATATGAACAAGTAACGCTGTCGAGTTAACGGCGGTCATAGTGCCTCGACCTGCTCCTAACTTTGGCCTTTCCTATCCGACCTCGCTTTGTCAACACTTGTTCTTTTCCAACCCCAATAGTACAGTATTAGCGCAGAGAGCTCCAGAGAGTCCTAGTTTCCCACCATTCATGACTCCGCCCATTATTAATGTTGACAAGATTTCTTAACGGACAAAGTAGGGGTCCCAATGCTACGAAAAACATAAAATTAAGCAAATTCCACAATTGTGTCGAAAGTTGCAGGAATAAAGGGCCCGAAAAGTATAAAACTGTGAGTGTTCAATAGCTCTATCAAACTATGATAATAAATTTCGAAAATCATTTCCGGCCTAAATAGGATGAGTGATCAGTCTTAAGGGAAATAAAACACTGCTCTGCACTTTGAAAAAATTGAGATGTTTTGGTTTTGAATACTATTTCCCACAAATTTGGGGTGCTAATTCCAAATATATTATCAGTTTTCTCTTATCACGTCCAGGTTTAAAAAAATGAAAACAGTATTTTCATATTTACCCATTACCGATTCATACATTTGTACCCTTCTACGAGATGATTGCCAAACGTAGTGTACATTACCATTACGTAATTATAAACACAATGTCTCATGTCTCATTGCAGATCGCAAATGTGGATACACTATATCACTTTTGTTCTTAGCACTGAAACCTTGCACTTTCATCTGACAGAAACAGCAGTCATCAGTATGCTTTACTTGTTCCTCCATACTACTGGAAGAGGAAAATTAAACTTTTCTCTTTGTTCGTTCCTCTACAACCTCAATTCTTCTACACAAAACATACGCATACTTTTTTTACAATTTGCATTGCATCGCACCGAAACGGATAGATCTTATGGCAACGATATGATAGGAGAGGACAAGGCGTGGGAAAGAAAGGACCGTGGTCTTAATTAAGGTACAGTCCCAAAATTTGCCTGGTGTGAAAAGGAAATCACGGAAAACCATATTCAGGGCTGCCAACAGGGGCGTTCAAACCCACTATCTCCCGAATTCAAGTTGATAGAGACCTGCTCGGTCCTACACACTTTGCCGGGCTCCTATGGTTTATTTTCATCACCAAGCACCAAGTCCGAAATACACAAGGCAGGCTTCTTTGACGAATCGTGTTATATTTAGTCTTTGTTTACACAACATTTAGTTCCCACATACGAAACAAAGCGTGTTTGGGTCGCTTTTGCAGCCACATTGTCGGAATACACAGTTCGTCACTTCATGCAACCGCTCGATTCAGCACACTGAATATAATACACTCAAAGTTCACTCCTTTCCCTGATACCACCTGAGGAAAAAAGTGTTGCCAAACCACATCAGATGTGTAACCCCACTTTAACACTAGATACTTCCCATGCCCTAATAGACTTTCATGACAAACATATTCTTGATTTTCTCAAAAATCGGACGTTATGGAAAAAACCGAATAGCACCGTTTTACTCTGCGCAAAAGTCCATTTAGGAACATGCATTCATTCGAAAACATCATTTTTGATGCAAAACTGTGCAATGGATAGGAAGAACACGTGGTATCGTTTCTTACCCACGACTCGTTCCTTCCTCGTGACGCTTAATGAAAGTCGGTAGGTTTACTCACGTGTTATAGCTGTTTTTAGAAGTGTGTTGTAAGTTTTGCAGGCTTCAAAGTACTGTTGGCTAAAATATCCAAGCAAAGGATACACTATGGCCGTTCGTCGTTATACGCAAGAATGTTTGCGAAAGGTAGTCTTAGATAATCGGCTTCATTTTTGTACACTTACCGGCGATGTAGCAGGTACGACTAAATTAGCATCCTTTTCTCTACTTGTATTTTAGTGGGAGAACAGGCATTCAACAAAACACTTTCACGCCATACCTTTTTACCACTGTCAATCAGCCACCTGTCCATGATTATGACAATACATTTACCATTAAAAGTGCTTCGCTACTTCTACTCAGAACATGCAGAAATTCATCTGTAAAGCAGATTTTTTGTCCTGAGTGACAATGAGTTTTTTCCACAGAAATCTTAGCGGTAATATTGTCGAGTCGCTTATTGTAATTATGCTGCAATGGTTAGAAGTTGGGGACATGGGTGGACAGAGCGCTGTGGTTAAAGAGGTCAAGTCGTGCTGCCAACCTATCTGATCGACACTTATGAAATTCTAAGTAATGTAGTGTCTTTTCTAGAAAGTATACTACTTTTTAACAGGAGTGGAGGAGCTTTCTTCTTGGCATACTCAACTGTGCACATGAGGATAGAACTGTTAGGAAAATGAGATGAAGTTTGTGTCTCAACCCCTACTTTGCAGACCACTGGTCTTACAGGACTGCGAGCAACTACAAAAACAAATTCCGAGATGGTCCACAGACAATGATAAATATGATGCTAAACGGGATGAAAATTCCGGTCGTAAGCTTCACCGAGAGGAAAACCCCGTCACGTGTAAACACTCTGTTGATCGAGTGAATGGGGACTACTGTAAGTACTCAGGTGTCAATATATGGAAATATCTTCATTGGAGTAATCACATTAACAAGGTTGTAAATGAAGTGTAAAATGGTTGTAGTAACGAAGTAAATGAGAGGGCGAGTAAGTCAGTGGTAAGACCCCAGTTAGAGTATGGTTTTAATATATGAGACCCTCACCAGGATTACTTCATTCCAGAACTGGAAAAGATTTGAAGGATAGCTGCACAATTAGTTCCGGTTGTAGGAAATTTCCGAGAATGTTGCGAACTATGATGTGGAAATGTTTGGGAGTAAGGAGACAAGCTGCTCGACTAAGTGGTATATTCTGACCTGCTACAGCAGATACGGCGTGCACTGACATTAACAGATGAATAAGATCGGAAGGAGATTATAAAAGTAGGAAAGATCATGATACGAAGAAAAAGTTGGGACAAATATTCGTTTACTCTACCTGAAAAGGAATTAAGGACTGGAATAAATTACCACAGAAGATGCTCGAAAGCTTTCCAACTCCCTTGACATCCTTTAGGCAAATTGTTCGCAGGATATCTGCCAGCTAAATGCAGACCTGTCGTAAATTATGGTTATTTTATTTTCCTGAGTAAGAGACCATTTTTAAGGTAGAAGGCGTGGAAAATTGAATGAATATGTGGATAAAACTGAGGAAAACGTACTCCTTAGGCACTTTAAAACCAGTATACTGCCTAATAATGGGGTAATGTTCCCTGACTACGCCGAGGAGAGATTGTTCAGAAGCAAGTTATTACGGAACTGTTACCGACAATGTTGAAATACAATTTTGACTTCAATTCCGGCGGAGTCGGTTATTATGCAAGTAATTCACAATACACACAGAAAGGACCTTTTAAAAAGTTTGAAAAATGGAAATAAACTATTCTTAGGTGTTTGCTGTACATTATCGTGCGTTCAGCCTCACCCAAAGAGGGTTTCTTGATCCACTTTCTTGGTTTCAGCATGATTCCTCAATTTCGGCTTCGGTTAATCGGCTCTCCTGTAAGGCGATGTTACGCTAATTTTCCACTACACTTCATTTACAGCTCATACCACCCAAAAAGAAAATCTAAATATCAGTCTTCGTCCGAGAAAATAGATTTATTTCGTAAACGAATTCCAAGCATTGCATCTAAATATTGAGTGTAATCACAGTGTTTTCTTGCAGTTGATTGTACACCAGATGCTATCCGCGGACCTCCGAGCACCCGCTGGTGTGGGCGACACTCGTATATTAATACTGGTCAGAAGATAGCAAGGAACAGGTCCAGTACTTAGAACAATGAAGATATCGGAAAAAGAGAGGGAATGGAATGGAACTGAAAGACTTTCCTCTTTCTCACGCGTAACACCATCGGGATTGAAAGAGAACAAATGTCGACCAAGAGAGGTCGGATGGTAACCTGTCACAAGTACGTGTGAGCAATGGCAGACTCAGCTGGAGACCTCGTAGTCGCAAATCGAACTGCCTCGTTGAAAGCATCTTACGACAGCAGAATATACAGGAGGAGCTACGCGACACGTCTCCAATAAAACGTAAAACGTTATCACGTGAAAAATGATAGATATTTATAACTCGAGACCTAATTACCAATTCTGTTTACAAACTATCATAATCATGATCTCACGTGACATACAATTGATAGAAATAAATCAATGATTCCACATAATCGATGCTATTTATTTGTCTTAGGCAAACTAATAACTGCAGTACGTGTTTCGTTGAGAGAGTAGTCATCATCAGCTACGTCTTGTTTAGGCGTAATATTTACAATAATAAGGACATATTCATCTCTTCTTAATCCTAAAAATATTTTGAAAATTTAAACTACTTATCCTAGCTCAAAGTAATTGAATGTGTTACGCTTTTTTCAAACAAGATCCAGTGTCGTAAGAAGATAACGACTCACAAGGACTACTTCACTTTTAAAAGTACTCTGAATATCACATCAAAAGTATTTGTAGCCATAAGCCATTTTAAATGTTAAGAACATTTTAAACTATAATTTGATAGTTTCACCCACCGCTCATAACACATTCCTTTAGTGTAATTATTTTAGGATTAAGAAGAGGTGAATATGTCCTTACTTCTTGTAAATATTACACCTAAACAAGATGTTGATCATGATGTCTGCTCACTAAACACGTACTGCAGTTTTTAGTTTGCCAATGGGAAATAAATAAGTCTTTCTTGGTGATCCTTCACTTTCTTTTACCGATAATTTCAGTCTTCAAGGTATCGTACCTCTTCCATTTTTTTCTCTCAGTAGTGTTGCCCAGTAACACTTCCTCTTAAAACTCATCACACTAGTCCACTCCATGGTCACGATCTGGCGCCGCGGTTAGGGGTGCATAGCTGTGCGGTAGACAGGGGGTTTCAATCCCGTTCTCAGCAGCCTTGAAGATGGTTTTCCGTGGTTTCTCATATTTACACCTGGCAAATGCAGGGGCTTCCCAGTCCTAGTCCTTTCTTATCCTACTACCTTACTGTGCTGGTGCGTCATAAAGCGACTTGTAAGCTAACGATTTCTCAGCTTTATCGTTTGGAGATCCACTAGTAATGTTCATGTAGTGGCGGATAACAAACTGCACGGTCGACGTGGTGTGTAATTGGCGTCCTTCCCGTCTGAAGTGGCACTCTGTGTTCACCTCAGGAGGACAGACAGGGTAATATCGTAAGCTACGATCAGATAGCCGCTGCTCGACCATTGTGGTTGTAATCTCCGTCCTCTCGCATAACGAGCGCCCATAATTGAGGGCAGCCAGGGTCTTCTTAACACTTCTCGCATTTCTGGGAGCGCGATATGAGCTACATCTATTTCACTCACTCAGCCCTGTGTGGGTTCATATTACAAGTCGTGACCTGATTTCAAACCGCAGTTCTGTTCTAATATCACACTCTTATACTAGAAATTATTGTCTGATGTATGTTGTGGTGATTATTGTTTCGAGAGGAAGTACGTCTAGACAAGCACATCTCATACAAACAAAAGAAAAGAAAGAGGCCTCTATCATCGAAGAATGTAGGTCTCGGCAAAGAAAGGGAACAGTCAAGAAGGGCGTGAAAATGAAAGGCTAGCTACGGCTCGCAAACCAAACACCGTCGGGTCGAAAGACAACAAGAGTTGACCAGAAAGATCCGGTAGGAAAGGTGACACAAGTAAGTGGGCACTATACCTTGCTCCGAGGTGAGAGTTCCTGGCGTGCATGTTAGTCGTCTCTTTCAAGAGGTAGCGATGTATTCTACCACCAGGAGGGCGTGTGATTTTTTATTATTGTTACTCACTCATCGTCTATAAGTGAGTTCCCTCTGCGGACCACTTGTAGACAGTCGGCCTCGGATAACAGAATGCGGGTTCAGACCCGGCTCAGGCAGTCCGATTCTTGAAAGGTGGAAAAGATCCATTCGATGCTCCATGTCATGCGATGTCAACGTGTAAATGTTCCTTGGTGACATATTTGGTGTTTACCTGACAAAATTAATTAAAATTCAACCGTAGATCGCCCAAGAAATATCCAGTTCACTCTATCATCCAGTGGAGTAAAAATGAACGTGGAGATTGATCCGCAGGCAGTGTAAATGGCTTGGAATCAAAGTGCCTCAGCTGAGACATACTGTACCAGTAAAACATGGCCCGTCCTAAATGACTATTAAAAGGAGCATAGATGAAAGTTGTCAAGGCGTTTCCTAGGAAAAACTAGCTAGGGCTTGGTACAGGAGGACAGGTTATATCTACAATAAGTGAAGATGTATTTTGAATATTTAATTTATTCAAAAATATTGGCAAGCTGAAATTCATATCACCTTGGTGCAGTGAAACACCATCTCCCGAATCACCTTCCCGAGTACGCAAACTCGTACTCCCGGGCCCCCTCGTCACCATGGAATTGGACTCGAACTCCAGGATCCTCTCCTCACTATGGAATCAAATCCGTACCTCGTGCCTGAAGGTCTCGAATTTCTCCATGGTCTGCGGCGATCATGATGCGGGGTAAATCCCTCGTGATTTAACTTTACACGAGTGTCCACAGTCGTACAGTCCTCCTACAGGTTCAGAATCACTTGACACCCAAAACTGTCTTTAATTGGTGTAGAAACACAACACGGAGTTTGAAGTATGCCAAAACTTCACTTGACACTTGCAGGGAGAAATTATTGAATGTTATTTCGAAAGTTGAAAATGCGGATAGCACTGATTTAAGAACCGAAATGATGGAACATAGTTCATGGTTATTTACAACTGAAAATTATGAAGCTAAATACCATTCACTGTGGTGCACTGTCTGTGATTACTTGCCACAATAGATAATAATAGTGTCTCCCTTGACACAAAAATACCTATTTAAGGGTTTATCGGTATGCCACTGTTAATAGCGATGAAATACATCATAACTTGTCAGTCACTCTTAGCACTGTGAGTCTCGAAATATAATAAAGTCACTGAAGAATATTTAGAAGTAAGTATGTACAGGTATGAGCAGAAATCAGTTCGAATCCAGTTAAGACTAACACTATAATGTTTACGTCGCTCACTTTTAACAGTGCGGTTGGCAGAGTTTATCATCAGCCAAGGAGCGCTTAGGTGTTATAGGTCAACACCTGTCTGATCACGACGAAATATTTTAAACACCTTTAAAATCTCACAGTAACTGAAATAATGTTTTAATATTTGCATAGCAATGGAATAAGTAAAGAGTTTCACTGGTTATCGTGCAGGCTTTTGGTTTAAGAGGTCTCAGGTTCTATTCCCGTCTAGTTAATCTTAATTGGTTAATTCCGATGCCTCAAGGACTGGCTGTGTGTGCCGTCTTCAACATTAGAATTCATCCAGATAGGGTCCCATCCTCACTGACGCGCAAGTCTCCTTCAGGCGTCAGCTCGAAAGACCTGCACCAGGCCTTTCCGGAGGCCATGCCCCATTGTTATTATTATTATTATTATTACTAGCACGTGCCCACGGCTTTTCCCCGCGTTTATTAATTCAACCGTGAAATGTCTCTAAACTATTTATTTAAAAGCAAATTAAAACATTACATTTATTAACTTACATCGGTTTGACGTAAACTGCATGCAATACATTATTTCATTTTTATGACATTGGTACTTTCAATGCTTAAGATACCGGGTTGATGGATGGTACAAATACTATTAAAACCATGTAAAGGACTATGCTATATAGAGCTTCGGGATAAACTATATTAATGTCCTTCCATTTGGAGGTAAGATGTAGCCTATACTGTATTGTGTTTGCCCTTCGAACTCTTGAACAATCCACGTACAGTGGACAATGGCAAAAGCACGGTTTCCGAAGATCGAGTTCTACAACTTCAAGCGATTGTCCTTGTGTCTTGAGCCAAACTCAAGCAAACGGAGAACTGCAGTTATCTAAATTGAATCGATATATCCGCGGGAATTACGTGAATCCGGGGAATGAATGTTACTTCGCTCGCGGCACGTCCAGTCATGAGAGTGGCTTCAATAACATTCGGCATTAGTTTGTGGACTGGGAGTCGTGTTCATTGCAGAGGTAAGGATTCGTATCACTGAGAAGGATAGTCGGTATACATTCATCTACTCCAAGATGTTCGAGGGTACTCGAGATGACTCCAAGTTTTTCAAAAGCTCTGTCGTGTAGCTGACAGCCTCATCTGTTTTACATATTGCGTCGATAGACTTGTAAATTTGTAGAACCCCAGGTAATTCTTGTAGAAGTTGCTTGTTGAATACGTTGAAAGCTTCATTTCTTGGCGCAAGAATTGCTCTTTTACACAGCCATGTGTAACTGGTGAAATGCTGTGGCGACGAATGTTTAATGTTTCAGATCTGTGCGTGTCCATTATTATCTGTCTTGTGTACTGTATGACTAAATGAAATAATACAATGTAAGACTGAGTTAGTTGTAAGAAAATACGGTTCACGTTTTAGTGCTGGTAGAAAAATCCTTGTATAGCCTAAAAATTTAAGTGAATGACGTGAATATCGGTCAAATTTGAAATAAGTAACTATTAATTAAAACGATAAAAAGAAATATAAGTAATTAATAAAAGCAGATCTCTACCTGCATAAAGATTCATTTGAGAATACGCCTACGACAAAATTTCAGATCTCTGTGTGTCGTAGATCTGACTGGGCTTCGCATACATACACACAAACACTTCTGAATATTACGGGCTGATGGCTCCCCGTGTCGCGGACCGAAAATGGCTTCCTACTCAATGGACTTACAATCGGAGGAATACTACTTCGCCCGCGGCATGCTGAGTCATGATGGTGGCTATAATAATATTCGTCATGAGTTTCAGAGTCGTGTTCATTGCAGAGGGAACAATTCAAGGATAATCGGTGCCACAATCGTCCACCCCAAGATATTCTAGGGTACTCCAGGTGACTCCAAATTGTTCAAAATCTCTGTCGTGTAGTTGGGAGCCTCATCTGCATGACATGTCGTGTCAATAGACTTTTCAATTTATAGAAAGCCGGATAATTCTTGTGAGTGTTGCTCGTAGATGACGTTGACAGCTTCATGCCTTGGTGCAAGAATTGCTCTTAGAAAACCTGTGCCCACCTATGACAAACATTTCAGATCTTTCTTTGCCACAGACAGACAGACAGACAGACAGACAGACAGACAGACAGACAGACAGACAGACAGACAGACAGACAGACAGACAGACAGACAGACAGACAGACAGACAGACAGACAGACAGACAGACAGACAGACAGATATCATTGACTGAAGAAGAATGGCTTCTTATTCCACGGACTTAAAATGGCATCTTGACTGATATATGTACTATTCCTTGTTTATTATTATCGTCTGTCTTGTGCCACATATGTTTCCTGTAAATGTGTATGTGTCCCCTTTCTCTACGGGGTTTGGGTATGAAGTGAGATGAAACTTTGCAGCGAGTTTCTTTGACCGGATGACTTTCATGACGTCAACCTAATCAGATGAGTTAATGAGATGAAATGAATGACATGTTACATGATAGTAAGAATGAAGAGGATGAAACCCGGCGCCGGCACATAGCCCACTCCTATCGAATAGCTCAAGACTTTATGTCCCCATCCGACGGACAAATCACCATCAACAGCGTCATATGCCCTCACACCATATAAGACCAAAAACGGCTTCCTACGGCATGGACGTAAAATGGCTCCTTGAATATTGTGTTCTCTACCTACCTTATGTGCGTTCCCTAGTGACAGTGACTCCGTTCATTTAATCTTGGTGACAGCACGTTGGATTGTCATATCCCAATACACGTTTTTGGATGGTTATTCGTTCATAACTCACCAAATGAAAAGTCCGGCTTCGAAGTGCATTTGGACCCCCCTTCCATCTACCTATGTCCAAAATTTCAGATATCTGCGTGCTGTAGATTTTGCTGGGCATCTCGCACAAGCAAAACACAGTCAGACAGACAAACACTTCCTTTTATTATTATAGATTCTTATTATTATTATTATTATTATTATTATTATTACTGTACCCGCTCAAAGCCTGAGTCCCAACCAGCATTTATTTCAGGGGGTGTTACGGTCCGAATCTATCGCAACTAATAAACAATTACAAATTTATGAAGATATAAGATCTCCAATTAAATATATGGGCGTCATCTAATCAGTACTACAGGGTTGACCGGGGCACTCTAATTATTTACTTTAAGGCTCGTCATAAACTAACACACAAAAATATATCAAATCAGGAATGGGAACGGATATTTAAACGGTCACCAAATGTTTACAATTCTACAAGAACAAGAGCCTGGAACTGTTTCCTTGCAAATGCTAAAGGAGCATTTTATTTGAGTTAAAAACTGAACACACACAAAAATTCATTTTGCCGATAATTTGGCAAATATTTCCTGAAAATTTCACATATTAATACTTTATTCTTTTGACCACCCATCCACTTGGGTGGTGGAACTGTTGATTTCTGGGGCTTGCAAATCGACCCTCGTGAACACAATGACCATTTATGGTCATGGACCAATTACCTGTTGGCTAGGTAGTCGCGATCACATGAATCATATCATCGCGTCCGACTCGTTGGCTGAGCGGTCAGCGTACTGGCCTTCGGTTCAGAGGGTCCCGGGTTCGATTCCCGGCCGGGTCGGGGATTTTAACCTTAATTGGTTAATTCCAATGGCACGGGGGCTGGGTATATGTGTTGTCTTCATCATCATTTCAACCTCATCATGACGCGCAGGTCACCTACGGGTGTCAAATAGAAAGACCTGCATCTGGCGAGCCGAACCCTTCCTGGGATATCCCGGCACTAAAAGCCATACGACATTTCATATCATCGCCTCCATCTTTATTGAGACGAGACCAACCCGGGATAATACAAAACTCTCCCCGTGTTCCTAACCAAGACATGCTATCGTTAACTGAAGGAAACGACCAAGGGACTCTAACCTAATGGTCCAACAACTTGATATTATACGATATTTCGCCAGCTGACTTCCCTAGTATCAGTCAACGTCCTCGTCCGAACTAATTTTAAAAGTATTTAAATTTATTATTATTATTATTATTATTATTATTATTATTATTATTATTATTTAAAATTTACGTTTTATGTTTTCAACCTATTGAATTTACTCACATGTGTTAAATCCCAATATGAACCAGCAAGATCCGATTTCACATCGGTCGGGACACAATAACGTATTCGAAACCGCAAACTTAATTTTTTTGCTAGGGGCTTTACGTCGCACCGACACAGATAGGTCTTATGGTGACGATGGGATAGGAAAGGCCTAGGAGTTGGAAGGAAGCGGCCGTGGCCTTAATTAAGGTACAGTCCCAGCATTTGCCTGGTGTGAAAATGGGAAACCACGGAAAACCATTCTCAGGGCTGCCGATAGTGGGATTCGAACCTACTATCTCCCGGATGCAAGCTCACAGCCGCGCGCCTCTACGCGCACGGCCAACTCGCCCGGTGCAAACTTATTTTCGTACTGCCGTTAATTTATGTCCTCCCAAGACAAATCTCAAATCCCATGACACCTCGCAGCTAGGCAAATACATTCAGTACCTGCGATTGCTAAATTATTCCCTCCTTTTCATTTGAAGTCCAGTCATTCCACTGGAACTCTTCAAAACATTTAATTTTTGAATTAATCCTCGGTGCGTGGACTCTTCTGCCACTCATAAGACCAGAATCGGCGTATTATATCGACGAAGGCCTCAGGATTCATATATTTCTTCTTCAAAATCAGTACGACTCAATTTCATCTCATGCCGGAATTTTGTCCCGCACGAATTCCAACATCAACAATGGGCCCAAACCACTCTGGGCCTTCAACATAGCGTGATCATCATATACAAGTGCCTCTATCGCTTCTAAACAACTTATCATGATTATTATGCAGTCCAAAAACGTTAAGTCACCAATTAATGTTACAGTCAAATTTACTCTCCGAATTAAAGTCTTCCAAGCCACATGTTATCTCCACATTTAAATTACTTTAACTTGCAATCATTCTATCAAACTAAGCCCTTGCCATTATTCATAAAGGATTATTATTAAACACTCATTTACACATTACCCATGTTCATTTATCACCCTGATAATTCTACTGATTATTATATTTCTGTCCACTGGCGAAACTTCGCGGCACAAATAATCATTGATATTTACAATCCAATGGACTTCATTCCGTCCCACAACAATTAAATTCACTGGCAACCCTCTACCTCTGGATAATCTTACACCATGCCTTAACATCTATAAAGTTTCCGATAATTCATAACACATTTGAGCACTTCTAAAATGAAATATTAATTTTATCCTTACGAGAAAGGCGCTCCTATAAAATCACGAACAATTCAAGCACTTGAACAAACAAATCAACCCTAATCTACTCTATTAAATAATTAAGATTATGATGAGTGCTTGATCAAATTATGTACATATTAATTTGTCCCTTCGTCCACCTATCTCCGAATTTAAACCAGCCGGAAAACGGCTCGTATAACAATCAAGTTACCATTATGAAAGAATATGATCCCCTCCCGTTAACGTTAGCAATCTACAAATTTATATTAATAAGGTACTCATCTCTGCCTTGTAGTTTGCCAAACCGGAGGAGGAGCACGGGCCCCGTCCACTTTAGCACTGCATCCTACTGGTTTCCATGCCAGCTTGAAGAGGTAATCCTTGACACTTTTCAGTATTACACATTTTCAAATTTTAGAAAAACAAATAAGTTTTTACACTTGGAATATTTTCCACTATACATTTAACACAGAAATGTTTACACCATTGGCGTTTTATCTAGCCCACTTAATGTAAATTTACATTCTTCATTCCTTCCTCTGGCACTAAGGAACATGGTATACATCGGTATTACCTTCGACGGCCCGGCGCGCACTCCAGATTCCGACCCGACACTTCCGTGTCTGTTCGCGTTTCTCCCGTCTTACGTTCGCATGGCTGACCAGGTATCAGTTAGTAATCGACTGTTCACTGGTGAAATTAGGTCGAACACCCACGACCGTTCTCACGTAACGTATACTATTCTCGAGACTGAATCTCTCACTCCTACCCGTAGGTTTCGATGTTATGAGTTCCGTATATGTTCGAAATCCTAATAGTAGACTGTTCAAGTCTGTAACTCGTACTAATTCACATCCTGTATCACTGTGCTACCTAACGTAATAACACCTCAAACAATATTTCACGAGTGAGTGCACACACCGGCGTAGTAACAGCTCGAACAATTCTTCACGAGTGAGTATCTTCCATCGCCACGACCATGTGTTTATGTGAATCTTACCCGTTCTCCGAGTTCACGATAGGTCACCTTAGAGTGAGCGGTTCCAATATACTCATACGACTATTTGCGGGCCAGCCAGTGGCTTAAACTTGGGATCCACTGATGTAATAATATTATTATAGCTTCTGTACCAATTCTCAACTAATTTCGCTCGCTGGTAATTAACATAATTGTGAATTTAGCTCCCGTATCCTGGGCGGGAAATTTCGCGCCGTTTGTAGCGTCTCTTACCTTCAGCCAATCAGCGAATAGCGTCCATGAATTCTCAGAATTAGGCCTGTCAATCTTCCTCAATTAATAACTTTTAATAATATTTAATATATGGTTAGGCTTCTAATTGCACCTTATCTCGAATTTATAATCCATTTCCTTCTATAAATTTAAACCGTGGAGTTACCTTTGATAGTGCTTCTTACAATACGAGTTTGGCGGGACTGCTTCTCCCCGGAGAATTTTACTATTGGTGCAAGCTACGCGGAACTAATAAGTTTAATATTTTTTTAAGTACCAACTATGCGCCCAGCTCTCGGCTGATACACTGGCGTTCCCCTGACGTCATTTTCAGGACTTTTGCTGACCGTCCTTTCGTTGTTCAAACTTTCACATCGCTCGTGGCTATGGAATTTTCCACTGAGTCGGAAATAACCCTGTCTTTCTCTTTCCAACTCGGCACAATTTCTGAGAAAACTAATTCTGCTGGCCATTGTATTTCCTAATCTGTAGTGGAGACAGCAGTCTGTGGTAGGTTTTACAGTACCATTCGAACTGGCCCGTACTTACAATATATAAAGTGCATTATTATTATTATTGTTATTATTATTATTATTATTATTATTATTATTATTATTATTATTATTATTATTTACATCCTTGTCTAATTTGTTTGAAACAACACCTCATTCAAACATCAAATAATTTTGATTGTGTATAGTAAATCTGGAGGGCATACATTTATCCTGGTGTCTTCTTACTAAAATATGCACAATTATACACGTTTATAACTTCCTTGAAGACAATGACCAGTTTGGTAATTGAAATGCACTGTGGCATTACAATTAATAAATAAACTTGAAATCTGACGGTGTACGTCTTCGTATATCTGTATAATATATTTGGACCTTTCGTATGTGTTGTCGGACCATTTGCACGGCACATTTGACACTCCTATGTTGGTAACATAGTGTATTCGACTGCCTGAAATGTGTACGTTAACGCTATATACCCGCGTGCTGTGGAACTTGCGGTGAGTTTGAACGCTGTTTGACAGATAGCGCGTAACTCGCTAAACTGTGGAAGCGTGCTGGGCGCTTAGAAACGGCTGTCTGCTGTCTGCATTTCGAACTCGCTGGAGCATGACGCGGAGAACTGGCTCCATCAGGTCAGCTGGCGTATTGAACATGCCTAGTTCAGGCATTGGGTGAAAAACATTCTGTATCCCTTTTAGGGATTGGGAATTGTAAATAATGTGTATAACATTAGTGTATAAGATGAATATGGTGAGGTATTTGTTTTAAAGTGTAGTGTTGCCTTGTGGTTGATAGTGATTGTTCGGTTGCTTAATTCATTATGTGTTATTTGGTATGTAATTTTCTTCATTTCTGTAAGTACCGCCTCTCTTTATTTGTGGATACGTTTTTTCTAAATTTTGTATGTGCATCGTAGTTTGCGTTCATAATTTTGGTGAGCCGTAATTTATGCCCGTTCTTTTTCGTCACGTGCACTTGTATTTTGGAGCCGTCGTGTGTGCATTATGATGTCCGTTGAACTCTCGGTGTTTTGATCCTTTCTCACTTTATTTTTCATATTATTTATTTTATTTCTGCTAACTTTGTGTGTGTGTGTGTGTGTGTGTGTGTGTGTGTGTGTGTGTGTGTGTGTCTAGCGACGTTCCTTTCATTTGAATTATTGCTGCCCGTACTTGTAAATTCTGCCGGTGTGTGACGTTATATTTTATTGTGACATTTTGCTCTATTTATTTTCATTATTTTTTTACGGGTTCGTTTCTCCTCTGTAAGGGAACATTTTGAATTGTGCACCGAGCAATCTCTGTTGACACTAATTTTCCCAAATAGTAATAATAATTATTATTATAGAGTAATTTAAGGTAGATAAGTATATTTTTGGCTATTTGGTGACAACAAATTTCTGTATTGTTCATTTTACGAGTAGTGTTTCTGTATTATGTAAGGACATTGTTAATGGAGGGCTTTATACGTTCATCATTCTTGCTTTGTTGAGTCACCTTATCTCCTCGAACCGTGTCTGGGTTTCCATTCTTGGTTATCTGTTCTTATCTTTGCCTGGTCGTTACGTAACTGTTGTATTGTTATTATTATTATCTTATCGCGTGGGGAGTCTGTCTCTGTATGCCATTGTGTACAGATCTGATTGTTGTTGTTGCTATCTTACGAGTGTGTATTTGAGTATGTGATTACTAACATTTTGTATTTCCTGACCGGTTCTCTCTTGAAGTGTACGGCATATGAACGATGACTTCTCGTTTCTTTCTGTTTGTAGTTTTATATTGGTGATGCTTAAGTTTACTATGCTATTCGGTTCTATTTCTGGGATATGCTATGTGACTGATATTTTTCGTCAGAGATGTCTTTGTGATTGATTCGTGCGACACGTTTGCCTTTATCATTTTCTGCTACGCGTTCGGTGTAGTGAAACCTCCATTAAGAAAGGTCCTTAGACAATTTACTTATTTTAAGTGTAGATATCATGTGAAATTATATATTTTAGGTTTATTCACAGAGCTCCTTTATTAGTTAGGTCACTAGGGTTAGTATTTCGTTCAAGAAAGAATTTATATTTTCTTAAATTTTGCATTATTTACCTAAATTAGTTTTTTATTTATTTATTTATTTATTTATTTATTTACTTATTTATATTAATAGATAGTATATTTATTGTTAAAAACCTCATCTTAGAATTTATAAATTATTTATTCTTATTTACAAAGCACTAAATTTAACCAAAACTATCTTCCTCTTAAAAAAAATATTGTAGGTATGACATAGCCCTATGTATTTATTTTCATTCACTTGAAACTTAAGAATTTTTTTTAACTAGACAAAATTAATTTATTTCATCCAGTTATTTGCTGCTAAAGATGTACTAGTTTGTAGTAAATTTTAGTTAATTATAGTATAGTTCTTTGGAAAGGGTGTACAAAGGTTTCTTGTAGATGCTTGTTTTGGTTCCCTTGTTGATCTCACCCTTTGTTCCTTGGAAAATGGGTTCCTTGCGTTAAATATTCATTCTTCCAAATTTATTTTAAATTTTATTCTGTTTTTTTGATAGCATTTTTATTTTGTTGCTTCCTTGTTGTGATACGCTTAACCCATGGTGCCACTAATCGGACATCATTTTGATATCACTTGTGTGAGGGGGCGTGTCAGCATATTTTGGAATGTTTTAAGTGATATTTGATTATAAACTGGTATTAAAACATATTCTTGCTCATATCATAATAGCGTTAGACCATCTCAAAGTAATACTTAGTCTTTGGTTATATTTGATTCCCTTTCCTTGGAGATATTTTGTGCCTAACTGACGGCTTTCCGCTAGCAGTAAGTTACCAAAGTAGAAAGGACATAAAGAAACTAGGAAAGTGGCCAGTTTGTTGCTGGTTTTATAAGCACATTTTAGAAGATATTTAATTTATTTGCATTGTATATTTTATGTCATATTTTGGTATCTTTATGAAAGAAGGGATTGCATAGACTATTTCCAAAGATTTTAGGGCCTAAAAATCCTTGCACGAATAATTACCGAACCCTGACGCCATAATCCCTCTTCTGACTAATATTTTCCCTTGGTATTCTGTCAAATGACTTGTCTAGATCCACAAAACATAAGTATGCCTATAACTTTGAACTTCTTGCGAATGAAGAGCATCCTTTTTCGAAACTGAGTGAAGAAAAAGATCAAGAAACTATCAAGAGATGCTTAAATCGTGGTCGTGGTCTGACAGCAAGCGAGCGGAACAGACTCTTCAATGCCACAATCGCTGGACGTTGTAATGTGAACTCTTTGCGAGTATTCGGACAGCACGTAGCAGTATTATAATATTGATTAATCTCTTCAGTCATTGAGCGCGGGGAGGGGTGCAGGCAAAGCGCCGCTATATCACAGGCTTTAAAATAAAGCAATAGCGGTAATCGGATTTAATTGGGAGAGCTGGTTCACAAATAAAACCACATCATAACGTGTCCGCTAGATGGAGATGCAGGTGCGACAGTCGGCAGCGTCTGATTGTTAACGCCCTCTTTCAATGTGTACTCACCCGCTAAGCCGGAGAGCGTGCTTGTCAATACCCGACGAATGTCAAGAATTGCACGGCTCGTTTGATTGTTTCTAATGCGAACGGTCTTCATCGTGTTCAACCAAAGTAACATTAATAGCAAAAAACTACTACCACGGTCCCTAGACGTGGAAATTCGTTAAACAATATCACACATTTGGTTTGGGGTGAGGGAAGTGTGAATCAACTGAAAAGTTCAGATTTCTATATTATTCTATTTTCCACAAATCTCGGTCGTTCTAAGAACACCTAACCTGAAAGTCATTAAGAAAATTTCCAAGTTTGGATTTTTCCTTCCCTGAGCTTTCCCGAATTCAGTAGAATAATTCATAAATTAGATGTATTCACGCTAGAAGTTATATTTCCTAACAATGTGTATTATCAAGTGCAGCGCTGACTGCTATTAAAAGGATACATTGTTCGAACATTTGTCTGCGGCGATATAAAGTTTCTTACTGAAATTCATTCAGTTGGTAGTATTGTGAGAAACGCTAACACAGTATGTTATTGTTATTTGCATAAAAGAGTTTTCCTTCATTTACCGATTGTGTTAGACGTTCGATTGAATAGAATGATAACCTAACTAGCACCCTCTAGTAGAGGGGCTTCCAAGGTCTGGGATTCAACCTTTAGGAACTACTCGTATTTTCCAATGGCAGAAAAATTCCACATCATACGTTGTCCGCGTACATAACCGCTCAATGTTTAGCAAACAAAACTAATGAACAATTTCGGCCATGGGCTACCAATTAGAGGTCAATCTGAAGTTCGTTGGGCAGTAGTTCTTCTTCTTGTGATAATTAATCTTTTTTCTTATTAATATTATTTAGTCCTACCAGTGGGATGACCATGGGTCCCGTAACAGAGTCTTGCATTGCTTCCACTTGCTGTGCTTGTTACACGAGCCTTCATCTTTCATATGCAACCTTTCATAGATAGCCCTTGTTCCTTTCCAACCCCGAAGGTACTAGGTTAAGAATCAATCTATTACCACAGAACTGTATTTAGTGGTGTCGACCACGTATCAGAATCCTTCTCAGTTGTTTATCTGGTCTCTTCTTTAATAATAATAATAATAGTGTTATTTTTTACATCCCACTAAGTGTTTTTATGGTTTTCGGAGACGCTGAGGTGCCGGAATTTTGTTCCGCAGGACATCTTTTACGTTCCAGTAAATCTACTGACACGAGGCTAACGTATTTGACCACCTTCAAATACCAGCGGACTGAGCGAGGATCGAACCTGCCAAATTGGAGTCAGAAGACCAGCGCCTCAACCGTTTGAGCCAGTCAGCTCGGCTGGTGTCTTCTTAAATGATTTCAAAGAAGTTGTAAATTTATCAAAGGTCTCCCCTAAACTGTTCCAATGACTGTTCCTATTCCTATAAAAGAGTACTTGGTAATTTCTCATCCTCTACTCCAAATTTATATTCATCTCATGATCTTTGCTACTTTCAAAATTCCCACTCATGCTTATTCTATCCAGTCGATCTGCACGTCTCCCTAATCCCAAGTCTTCAAGCCCTAAGTTGACAACACTTTCGTAATACCAGTATTTTGTCGAAAATTTTCCGCAACAAATCGTGCTACTTTCCTTTCGATCTGTCCCCGTCAAATTTGGTGAATTATAAGCATATATTTACGAGCCCGCATTAGTTATTTTATTGAATGTCAAGGGCTAGATTTTTGTTATTGGCGAGCTACGAGTCCAGCGTGTAATCGGCGTGTGATCGGTCAG
This sequence comes from Anabrus simplex, assembly GCF_040414725.1. NCBI lineage: Eukaryota > Metazoa > Arthropoda > Insecta > Orthoptera > Tettigoniidae > Anabrus > Anabrus simplex. Next base: position 17,055,243 of record NC_090271.1, on the reverse strand, counting down.
CACACCCTTCGATCGAGGCAGCGTGAGAGTCACGTGACAAACTGAATTTCTCAAGGGCCTGTACCTACGCGATCGCTTTCCACAAGTTATAGAATAGTCCCACATGTAGCCCAGTGTGAACCACTAACCTGCTACAATAAAGACACACCTCCGAGCCGCAGACTATAAAACATCGAGCTCACATTAAGTCACTCTCTGCTCTGCTCGTCTTTTCTTTTCTTCTGCTAGCAGATTTTCTGCTAGGACTACGTGTTATTCTGCGACGCTCATTTTACGGACATCAGCTCGCTCTGCTATTTGGATTATTAACTTACGATAATACAATGATTCCGTGTGGATGTATTTACAAGCATCGAACCTAAGTTAAGTGTGATATTCAACGCTTCAGTAGAGTTTCGTCTGGTTCGTTCACTCTTACACAACCTTACACATGGAGAAGACTACAATTCACTGGATATCGTCGCCAACTTCAAGATGCACCCTGCAATATCATTTTCATCGCGTGACGTCAACTTCTGTGCCATCATGAATTGCTAAGCAAGTAAGGCGATTCTAGCATCGAGAGGGTGAACGTGATGGACGCCCTGGAATGCTCAAAACGTCGGCCAGGGATCGAACCGCATTCTAAAATTTAGGTACCATCTTTGTAACATATCTGTCCATCTGTGTAGAAACTAGATTATCTATCTTCTTTAGCCAGTAGTTTTTTTTAATATTGCAGTATTTAGTGACATTTCTCACTTCCAATCTTAAAAGGGGCAAGGTGGAATTGTTACATATGTGAGGGAGATTTTGAACTCTATTAGTGTAGTTTAATGTAGTTCGCCTTCTGAATGAATTCTCAATCTTATGCCTACATTTAATATTTAAAAATAATAGATCTCACGATTAAAATTGCATTTACCTTACAATTGTGACACTTTGAGATACTCTGAGATGGAACTGGATGTGGTTCCATTTGATTAGAGTTGAAATGAGTTTCATCTATGCATCGTCCGACATTTAGTTATGATTGTGTCGTCTGGTTTTTCAGATTAATTTCTAGATTGCTGATTGATTTAATAATCATTAATAATAATAATAACACCAAGTTACGAGATCGGGTTAAACATTAAATTAATGGTCGTAAGCAATAAATAGTAATGGAATATTCTTTGATATGATATTTAGAGTGCTCTACCTTACGAATTTTCCTGGAATATTGATGATCCAGTGGTATAGAATTATAGTGATTTTAAAGCTTGTGTTTTCGGAACACAGCGTATTTTTGTAATTTGGAGCACGTTTTAGGCACATTTCTTATGTGTAAGGATAATAATAAATTAATTGATGCTTACCGACCACGTGTTAGCGTTTTGAGATGACCCACCTTATGGTAGTGATTATTGTTTTAGTGTAAGATCTTCTAATTGATCGTCGTCGTACGTAAATAATTCATTCTGTGAAAGTGATAACTCTACTTCAATCACGTACCACATGTTAAGTCGAGCCTAAGTTCATCTATTTGATTCCACTGACTTGACCATGAATAAAAATCATGCAATAATAAACATATGCCCAGGATTCGACTGGAAAAAAGTACATGAAATTTTGTGTAACCATTGTGTGAATGATTTGTGTGAATGTGGTAGTTAGTAATAATTTTTCTGAAATTAATAGTGAAGATTGTGCTTTAAATCTGGTCATGACTTCATCACTATTCTCCAGATTATCTCAGAGTTGTCTTTTGTTGTTCCTGTGGGAGTGTTTAATGATGTATTTATTGACATTTCATTAACTTAACGACAAGATTTAGTTTTCTGGGTTGAATTAAGATGAATAAGATCATCTAGTTTAAAGGCAAAGACAATGATAAGCAACGATTGAATAAAATAGGCAATGATTAATCATTAATTAAGTAATTAAATAAGTAATGATTCAATAAACCATCACTAAGTAATTCATAATTAAATAATTGGAATAAATTATTTCATGTTAATTAATTTGAAAACACAATTGTGTGACCACTGAAATAATATTTGATTGAAGGAATTCAATGCTAGTCAATCAGGGCTATTGTTTTAATATTCCACATTGATCTTAACGTCATGTGACGATGCAATTTGCAAGTTAATAACCCCACTGTTAAAGATAATTAATTCAGCAATTTAATTAGTACACACGACTGTAACAAATACTCTCATTGATTGGAGAAATTAATATAACCTATCTTGAAATGTAAATAATTACTAATTGAGGTTTCAATAAGCTATTTACCACGTGATTAAGTGGATTTTTGAATTTATTTCTGTAACAGAGAAAGCAGGGGTAGGTTATATACCAATTAGATTGTAAATGTCAGAATAAGTTAGTCCACCGAAGCCATAATTTTTGGTTTGTTGTATATCCAGAGCATAACATTTTGCCTACGCAGATGAAGAATTCATTCAGTTTTATTGTACAGTCAGATCCAAAAAATCAACACCGTTAATATGTTCATTTTGAAAAGCAGCAAGAATATCTTGTGATTTATTCTCTTATGAATGCTTATGAAGAAAATGTCAGAAATTTTGTTTGAATTTATTTTTTTGAATGGTCGTCAATCACATCCCTTTTAAATGCCTCTAATAGAAGGTCAGCCTGTGAACGAATGTTCCCCCTTGCGATCTCTCGCTCACTGGCTGGGCTAGTTCGGGAAAAGGGGGGCAGATGTTTTCCAGTTCTTGAATTATGTAATCCTAATGAGACATACTCTAGTTGGCGTCTTACGAGCGCTCTACTTTACGTCCTTACTACAGCCCCTAAATACTCCTTCATTCTCACGCCCTCCGAGGTCTTCTCTTTTCCTTTACCGATACCTAGATTCTTGGAAGTGTCGGACTTCTATTTTTCTTCACACTAGTGCTAATAGGAGATAGCTGCCCATTTGTACTTCCTCTTTAACCAATAATTACTACCACCAATACTCCTTTTCTTGCAATAGTCGTTCCATTCTCACTTAATATCTTGGATTCACATCATCAACGGTTTGGTCAATGAAATTCAATCTTCTCCTTCCTCGTCTTCACATTCCTCCGACTTTTTCCCCTCCAAAACATTCACGGTTAAGATTTTGTGCCTGTACAACGTCCAATAAATCGATCTCTTCGTTTCGGTATCTGCCTCCAAAGATATGTTACCTATCTGTGTCGGTGCCACGTAAAGCAAATACTGAAAAATAATAATCTCAAATTCACTTATATCGGTTGTTGTATGTTTCAGAAGAGCAACAGATCGCAGGATAGGGACTGTGTATGTTACGCTCACTTATTGAAAATATAGTCTACCTATACTCAACATGTCCCTAGAAAGTCCCATAGATGTAATTCTTGCAATGTTCAGTAAATATGATACAATTAGAGACCCTGGCCTCAACAGTATCCGATCCAGGTTACAAACGGGATACGAGCTACTCTTACGGAAATTTATAAGAATTCAAGGATATCGGCTACAAGTACTTCACGAAGGGCAAATAAAGACATTTGTTGGTTGCAACTACCCATCACAACTTCAACCTGATTGTCCGCTACGTAGAACGCTCTTAGGACTAGAGTTTGTGGCGGACAACACGTCAGGAGCTGAGGCGAACAGCTCTGTTAATAAGAGTCAACAAGGTAGCAAGGACACACAACCTGGTACTAGCATACAAACACAGCATGGAACACTCAATCACACGAACATGGGGCCTGAAACTGAGGCGCATCATGAAGTTTAAAGGTCCCGGCATGCGCCTGCCGCGACACTGGAAACTTTGTGAGGAATAAGCTTCAGAGATTTGGGTGCAAATCTCTTCAGTAACCTCGCTAATAACCCTCAGCATGCGATGTTCACATATTTGAGGAGCTCAAACAGACTTTCGAGGACATCGGTTTACATCGGACGATGATGTGTTTGATTAGATGCAGAATTTTAAGAATGGAACTGACCGTCTTGTCACTCAGTGGGGCAAATATCTCAACAGTCCAGTTGATTACTTTTGAGGTATGAGATGTTCTACTATACTTTCTGCCAGGTGATCTGTATTCATTCGACTGCCAGGTATACTTGAGGATATTGTATACTTTATAAATACAGTTTTTTCAGTAACTAACTTATATTTTCTTATACATATTTCAGTTTTCTCTTCACATTATTTTGAACTAAATTATTTCTACAGTCAATGCTTCCGTGAACTGACGCCTACAGTGTAGGCAATACGACGCACATACTTGTCAATAATTTCTTGGACTGGCGTTTACAAAGTAAGGAACACAGTGTAATCCTATGTACGTACAATATTCAATATGTTCAATCACTGGAGCTAACAGTTCAAGTATCCTATAGTCTTCTGATCTACCTTTTCGCGTCTTTTTCCTGTCGTGGAGATCCGGGCGATTTCGTCTTGGTCATCTCAAGCCTTGCACTAGAGGATTTGCCTAATTTTTGGCAGAACTTAAAATTTGTGCGATTTTCAAAGTACGACAGTCTCAAGTTCCGCCAGTGAATTCAACTACCATTCGCAACAGAGACCGTAGGTCTTTTCATACTGTATGTTCTCTTGGGACTAGCAAAGAACTCTCACGGCAACATTGTTTCGTGCAAACTCTCCGCCGTAGTGCCACACAGTGACACTAGACGAAACTACGCGAGTGTTGTGTTAGAACATAGACAAGCTGTGTATCGCAATTTGAGATATTCTCTGTCATAGATGTACATACGTTGATTCCTCAGCCCAAAGGCTGATTGAATACTCAAATGATCTACCACCAGTTTGTCATAGATAGCCTAGGTTTGAATGAGTCTGCATACCACAAAAGTGAGGAGTTAGGTTGTTTCATGTTGCTTTCCATACCGATACAAAATGTAGTGTTACATACCAACATGAGAGCCTGCTGAGACGTACATACCAACAGATCCTACATACTCATACCGTTCAACACGCCAACTGACTGCGTTGGAAACAGCGTTGATAGCATAGCTCGTACCTCAGTTGCTTTTGTTGTGGAAGCAAAGGCTAAAACTGGACAGAACAATGAAAGCAACACACTTAGAATTAATTTAAATAATAAATAAATAAATAAATAAATAAATAAATAAATAAATAAATAAATAAATAAATAAATAAATAAATAAATAAATAAATAAATAAATAAATAAATAAATAAATAATTTCCCACATTTCATATAGGTAATATACTACTATGGTTTCATGTGCCCCTAAGTACATCCATTGATTTTAGAGACAGAGAGGGGGTTGGATGTTTAGCTCTTCAGGAATTCGGTGTTAGTGTTGGTTGTGATGGTGGTGGTGACTAATGGTTTGAGAGAAGAAACATTTGAACAACCATCCTCACTTAACCCTAATCATCTATATAAATAAAATTGTAGGGGGTCCGCTGTCTGTAATTTCTTTTGTTTTGCCAATTTTTCAGATATTTATCCGTTTTAGGTCAACTCAAGACCGAATCGGTGGTTTTTACGTTTCGTGTCTGTTTGTTTGTCTGTTTGTTTGTCTGTCTGTTTGTTTGTCTGTTCCACCATCACGTCGAAACGGCTGGATAGATCTCAACCAAACTTCATATTTAGAGTAAACTCATCCCGGGGATGGTTTCGATATGCATATCATTTTAAAATCTTTCAATACTCGGGGGGTTTATAGGAAAACCAGAATGGTTTTTCCACCATCACGTTGAAACGGCTGGATAGATCTCAACTAAACTTCATATCTGGAGTATACTCATCTCGGGGAAGGTTTCGATATGCATATTATTTTAAAATCTTTGAATAGACCGGGGGTTTATAGGAAAACCAGAATGGTTTTTCCACCATCACTTCGAAACGGCTGGATAGATCTCAACCAAACTTCATATTTAGAGTATACTCAAACCGGGGAAGGTTTCGATATGCATATCATTTTAAAATCTTTCAATAGACGGGGGTTTATAGGAAAACCTGAATGGTTTTTCCACATCACTTCGAAACGGCTGGATAGATCTCAACCAAACTTCATATTTAGAGAATACTCATCTCGGGAAAGGTTTCTATATACATATTATTTTACAATCGTCGAATAGACGGGTGGTTTATAGGAAAACCAGAATGGGTTTCCTCCATTTTCTCTTATACTACTGATATTCTGTAAACTTCGTTTACCGTACGTGAAACGTCTCTTCATTATAAACAACTTTCGTTATGTTCATAATTTACCTTACTCTTCACATGACGGAGAAATTTACAATTTTCCGCTGGTATCATGCTCTGCATTGAGTGACCGACAGACCGACAACGAAACTACAGGTTACCATGGCAACGTCTCTGACTGCATGCCAGCAGGGAAGTAACGTATTGCCATTTTCCTCATCATGCTTTTAAATTCGTGGTTGTTCCTTGGGTAGAAGGCAAGAGAGGCGTCAATCGGCCTATCTGCGGGATATTGGCGGAATATCGTTGGATATTATAACCGCCCTTGAATAGATTAAGTAATAACACCATTAGTCATCTTCTTATTATTTGTTTACCTAAGAATCACTGACCTAAATTTCTCCTCTGTTACCGCTTTATTATATCCATTACTCACACTAGCATAATTTATTGAGGGGCATTTGATTTTCCAGTACATTCACTTGGCATTTACATATTTGTCGTTATCCGGCTGTCCGCAGTTATAATCCATTTTCTATTACTTTCAACTTTCTTAACTGTATTATTTCTTCCTTAATTACGCCGTATGTACGCGAGTGCTACAAACTACTGGATGTATTTCCATCAAGACTCATATTTAGAATACACCTGTCCTTGATAGGTTTTGGGCAAATATTGTTTCTAAATCCCTGAACTGACTGGGGGTTTATACGAAACCGAAACAGTGATTTTGCACTTCCACAAAATATACACAACCAAACTTAATGGAAATCTACCTACCTTGGTAGATAATAATTTCTAAACCTTTTTTCTCATGTGCATCATTTCGATACGAGGATTAATAAGGGAGATATCATTAACGGACCGTTTTTCTGTACAAGTCCCATCGGACTTAACTCCCGAGCGGGTGCGTGTAAAGCGTACTCCTTACAATTTGAAAACTACTGAAGACATTCGAAACAAAATTTATATTTAGCATCCACCTGTCCAAAGGTAGGTTTTAAACGTAAATAACATTTCATGTTCCGGAATGGACTGGCGGTTTATAGGGAACCGAAATGGTGATTTTACTCTTCCACAACATATACAGAAAAAGACCAACCTGACTGGAAATCGACCAAACGTGATGGAATTCCACCTCTAAACCTTTTTTTCATGTGCATTCTTTCGTCAGGAGGATTACTAAGGGAGATATCATGAATGGTCACTTTTGCAGGTTAAGTCCAGCGGACATAGCCCAAAAGGTGTTTTACATGGAGCAGATTCCTTATCTATATAAATCAAATCGTAACGACTGTGTGCCTCTACACTGACTATTTTGGCGACATTTTCGTACAGCTTTCCGTTTAAAGGGTAATAATGACCATCTCCATAATTTTTGGTTTAGTTTCCTGAAAGTACTAATTTTTACCCGCCTCGCCCAAAATCCAAATTGCGCCATAATCTGCCAGAAGAAAAAGAAGATAATTGAAATTTGACAAAATTATACGTTTAAGGTTGTAACGAACGGAAAACTTCCTAGATCATTAAATTTTTCACTTTGAATCCCCGAAGAATATCGAAATACGCAGGCAATTTTAATGATGGTGCAGACCTTCGGAAATTCCTATCCTATAACGGATTGCACAATCTCCGTTCAATTTGGAATGATCTACAACCGTGGTCTTATGACTTTTTGCCGTATCTGTATCCCTTTTACGTTTGATTTTTCTCTTTAATCGATGTTAAGTCAATTTGGAATTTTCACATGCATAATTCATACTTTCAATTACTTATATGAAATACAGAATCATTAAACTCTTCACGAAAATTGGCCCACCCAGTAGCCATATGTGAGCCAAATGCTATGTATGTATCCGAAAAGTAATGTAATGTGAGATAATCTTACAAAACCTTTACCCTGTTCCACGTTTCTAACTCAATCTGACCCAAGAATAGATGACATATCATAGGACCAGCCATTTAGGCCACTAAATCCGGCGTGTCTTATGGTATAATCCTTTGTCGATATGACGTACGTTTAGTAGCAGTTAATCTGTAAATGAAGGTCTTCAATATTGTAAATACGCATATACTTTCGTATGTCGATCTATATATATTCACTGATGTCGATTTTTAGCGATCGAGAAAGGGTGGGTCTGCTATTGTAATAAGTACTCCCCACACCGACTTTGACTGGCAGTAGGAAAGGGTTCCTTCTCCAACTCCTGTGTAACTGTCATTAGTAAGGAAAGCCTACAATTATAATGAATAGTTCCCTTCTCGATTTGACTTGCAGAAGGCAAGTGAGCATGCAGTTTTGTTTAAAACTCCCCTACCCGATTGTGTTTGGCAGTAGGCAAGGGTGCCTATCATTATAAAGAAATGTCCTCATCTAAAATGTGACTGGCATTAGGCATAGTGGCCTGCTATTTTGATGGAAACTCACCAACTTGGTGTGACTGGCAGTAAGCTGGCTGGCAGTAGGAAAATGGGCCTGGCATTATAATGATAACTGCACAACTCAATTTCGAGTGATAGTAGGGTAATTGCCTGCCATTATAATAAAAACTCCTCACCTGAAATCTGTCTGGAAGTAGGAAGGGGGCTGCCATATTAACGAAAACTCCCCAAATCGATTCAGTCCGCGTAGTAGGCAATGGGGCCTGCAATTATTACGTAATCATCCCAACTCGATTGTGAATGGCAGTAGGCAAGTGAGTCTGCCGCTATATCACAAATCCGTAACAAATACTTTACATTGGAAACAACGTACGGGGAACTCCCCATGCTCTTTCTCGGATAACGCTAAGAGACATGCAATTTTAAAACAATCTTATTTACTGCATGTACACTATTTACTTCGATAACCGAATACAATGTAGAATACCGTAGCGAAGCACGGGTACATTCGCTAGTAATAGATAAATTTGGAATACGTGTCACCCTTCGAGGAATTAATGTACAGCAAATTCCCGATTATTCGGTTTCCGGATTATCCGTGTACATCCGAGGTTTATTGTATTTTGATTCTTGTCACGGCATTTTGAATACGTGTACACTGAAATTCGAGCGCACTCTCAACTGCAAGTGCTTTGTTCGAGAACTAAACACTAAACAATATACCGAGTACCATTTCTCTGTTGGTGTTCTGTGATAGCAGTCATGGCTACGAAACGAAAGAAAGTGCTTTGAACTTTTTAAAAAGCTTGATTAAAAATGTCCAGAGAATCAGTAAAAAAGTAGCGAATGATAATGGGATGGGTGTATATTTTCTGTACCTCAAGTGTTTTATAAACAGTAGACGTTTTAATGTTGCCACTGATGCTTTCACGGCCCGTACTTATAGACATGATATGTATGGGCTTATGCAGTGTCAAGAAAATAAGGCTAAATTCATTACGTTTCATCAGAAGAAATATCGACTGTCCACGAGAAAGGCTTCATAAACAATGAGCTTTGAATTTATACGTTATAATGTAAGTGGAAATGGAACGTTCATTCGTCACCAGATGGCTCCCAGGACGTCACACAGCGCTAGCGTTCGGAGCGGAAGCTCACCGAACCATCAGAATCAGTCTAACAGTTTCACATAACATGTGTACGTAACATATGACATTGACACAAGCCTAGAATGAAACATCTGGCGATAAGGAACGTACGAATTTGGAAAACACCGAGAGGAAATAACAATACTGAAGGAAGAGAGAATGGGAACTACCTACGTAAATTCTTAATGGCTGGCAACCAGGTATTACTTAATTGATAGCCAGTGTCCCTGTTGAAATTGTTAGGATTTCTACGTTTTTCCACATCTTCCCGTATATTCCTGGACCTGTAGTGTGTAGTGTGGGTAAGAGCTCGAGCATCTTGGAACATGACATCATGACCCGACGATAGAGCGTGCTCAGCTATTGCCGATTTGTTTGGCTGGTTGAGATGAATATTAAAGTTCATGTTCTTTGATACGGGTACCAATGGACCGGCATGTTTGGCCGATGTATACCTTACCGCAAGTACAGGGACTTTCGTATACCCCAGGATGTAAAACTGAGGACAATTTGTCCTTGGTCTTACTCAGACTATGACCAATTTTATCACATCTATAGACGTTTAAAGTAATTCTTATACTTTACTGATACAAGTGCTTCTTGATTGTGTTCATTTTTGACGTTGTTGCCTTCTTAAACCTCTGTACGCTCTGTATTATTAAAAGTCTCGTTGTGCATTGAAACGTACAAAATCGTGTTATCCGTGCGGTTGGCCGGCATAATCGTGAGTTTGCTGCATAGGCGAAGGGTTTCTAGGAGCGTCAAAATGAAAGACTTTGTAGGACTCGCAAACCTAATATCATCGAGGTCGGAAGAGAGCAAGTATTGACCAAGGGAGGTCGGATAGGAAAATGATACTGAGGAACCTAACACAAGTACGTGGAAGTAACAACTGACTCAGGTAGGAGACCCGTGGTCAACAGGATACGTTCCCAAGTTGACTATTACTGTTTAGTCGACTGTTACATCGACCTCACTCGCACGGTATCTCATCATCAAGTTCATTCTATGTGGCACAGAACTGTGTGCGTATTGACAAGTTCAATTCTCGTTGGACCATATCATACGAGTGTTTAATTATAACGTCGGTGTACCGACGCCAACCCCCGCGGAGTCGTCGAAGAGCGTTAACGGGGTTATAGGATTGTTTTAATGTCAAGTTCTGGTCTGCGTAGATTGCAGAGAGAATTTTAAACCACGCACACAATCCCATCAACACTCCTAACAATTTAAATTTGCCAATACGCGCACCATCCAGTTTAATGTTAATTATTCGATGTTGTGTGTTGAACAGCTGTACTTTCCCGTCTTCCTGGGGGATTCAACTGTATAGCAATTTAAATGTGAATGTCTCTTGGACGTGGCAGTATTTTCAAGGCAATTTTACGCACATAGACTTAATTACCAGTGGATGGGATCCTTGGAAATAAAGGTGGCGATTAAGGAGGTGAGGGACGGTGCTTGCCTCATCCGTTCCCCTGCGAACTCCTGGAGAAAAACATCTTTAATTCTATTTAAGTCACCTAAATTTTGGGGTTATAAAAAACCATCCACCTGTACAAACCCTTTTCTCTTATCACCTAATTGTTGCCTGTAATTTATTTAAGTATCAAAACAATTATTTAGTAGAAATACGCACAAAAAGTCGTTTAACGCACTTAACCGATCTGTACAGTACCACAGCAAGTAGTGGGGACTCGCCCCTTAGCGTGTAGAATGCAGAATACCTTAGTTCCGCATTAAATGTGTATTCTGGCGCTTCCATGTACTGCAGCGTGGGTGAGAAGGGAGGGACGTTCACTTCGCTGGTTGCTAGGGAAGTGGTCACATCGGTTCCTGGCAACTACGTTAGCGTGACAAGACTTCCTGTCACTCTTAACAGCCCAGCAGTAGTTTACCTCTCCACTACGTTCCTTTCCAGAATTTCACCCCACACCTGTGGGGTCGGGGGTGCGAACTGTGTCGCGCATGTGGATTTGACGCTGTTTTACAACTGGATGCTCTTCCTGACGCCAACCCTATGTGTAGGGATGTAATTACTATTGCGTGTTCCTGTTGTGGTTGGTAATGTGCTGTGCTGAGTGAATATGAAGAGGAGAGTGTTGGGTCAAACACAAACAACCTGTCCTCGAGCCAGGGGAATTAATCACACGCGATTAAAATATCCGACGCAGCCCGGAATCGAAACCGGAACTCTGTGCACCGAAGGCCTCAACATGAACTCTCAGCCAAGGAGTGAGGCATTTAAAAAAATTAGTATTTCTCATAAACTTAACATGTTACAGGCCTGAAAATTGGTATTTGTAATCTCCTTTAGAAATAAAGAAACCCGTTCTTTGACTGTTTCTCACATGTATAGTTCCATGTCGCAAGTTCCAGATTTAGCTCTGCCAGTAGCCTGGTCATCTTAGCCCCAACAGGCAATGCCACAAAGATGGTTTACAAAGAGGTTCTGGCGTAAATGAAATACAATTTTTCGGCGAGTTGTTATACTTTAGGGATTTTCAGATAATGTCATAGTGCAGTACCGAGGAACAAGTAATTTTTATCAACTTACGAAATCCTCGCGAGCAAAGCTCTGGGTAACAGCTAGTTTATAGCAAATTTCTCTCCTGACATTTAAGAAATGACTCAGTTATATTGAAACTGAAAAACTACAACCTGTTTTAAGTCATTGACCGGGTCAGGGATGTAATAAATGAATCATTAGTACGATTAGTACGATGGAGTCGCCACTCCCAAAGTGATTTATTAATGTCTGATAGATGCTATGAAATGAGAATGGAATGTTGCTGGAGTGAAAGATCACAAGGCAAACCGAAGTACCCGGGGAAAATCAGTTACTTTCATTATCTTTACATAATTCGTCAATTGACAGGTCTGCTTCACATTCTTCTTCACATTCTTCTTTTCAATATTCCACCCTTTCCTTTCTTTATACAGTTTGCCCCCGTCGGCATTTGACGTAACAAATATCTTATTTTGTATTGGTAGCTTTTTTCTTTACTTACAGTATTGTTGGTCACACAGAAAAATTTAAATAGTTTCTTTGCTGTGGAACGGATTGCTGACTGCTACCAGGCATTATTAACTGGATATGAAGTGCAGCGTTCTGTGTCGTCTCCAAAAGCATTCACAATGAGTAATTTGCACCTGACGGATGCTGAAATATTCTCCGAGAAAGCTAAATGGTCTGAAGATGATGACAGTGATATTACTGTAAATAAAAGTGAAGATGAAACTTAGGATATCAATTGCTTGAATGAAGACAGGTAATAGTTCCTACTCACAAAGTGAAGATACTTTGTCAAATGAGAATGATCGTTCATCAGTCAGCGACATTTCTAGTCTTAGGCACGTGACAAAAACTGGCAAGGTTTTTACTACAAAACCACCTCGAGTGACTAGATTAAAAGTAAAACATTGAAAATATTTTTATTTTAACAATAGATCATTCATCTGTTTATTTGGAGAATAGTATTTGTAAGGTTGATAGCTGATAGCGTGACCAAGTTGAAGTAAGCTCTGTCATTGTTGAAAGTTCTCTTTAGTTGATGGTAAGGAGTGTAGAATGAGTTGTTGAATGCTGTTTCTTTAAATATGTCCAGTAATAAACATCACAGCTTCTCAGAACTTGACAAGTGGTAGTCACAAAGTACCCCACCCCCGTTAGTATACAATGAAATAAAAAATAGGTTGGCACGGCCACGGACACTTCCTTCCCACTCCTCGCCCATTCCTATCCCATCGTCGCCAGATGTGTCGGTGTTACGTTCAGCAGATCGTAAAGAAAACAATTATTCACTTCCTAACTTACCTCTGCAATACCATACGTAGAGGTCTTCGACAGTGGAGATTCGTTTACTCTTACGAGCGTGTATACTCCATAGGCTTCGTATTCTTTATCTACGTTCCACTATTTACGAGAGTAGCTGCTGAAAGGTTAATCCGGGAGTGAGGACACAAGTTCCAGGCAGCAGGTCAGCTACAAGTCATGTCTATTAGTTTTTAATTGACAGAGAAAAGGAGTGAGTAAGGACGGTTTGTTGCTGTTGGCTTACTGAATCACGTACGGGCGTCATAACGCGTCAAACAGTTGTAGTTTCAATGAGTTCACTTCTAAGAAACAATGTTCGACGTGTTCTCGAGCTTCGTACTCTCTCTTTTTTCTTCACGTGGCGCTGCTAGAAACTTTTAACTGCACAGACGAGGGAATTAAAATCCTTTAATGGAATATCTATGTTTTGTAATTCAATATAAAAGCAACGATACTAATAATAATTGATGAGCGCTGCTAGGAAAGAAAATCTGAATAAAATTCGGTTATCTTGGGCGGAGAGAGTTTTACATATCTTTTGAATACTCCATAACAAAGTATAAGGTAGAATTTTTTTAGATTTGGCTCCTAATTACTAAGAAATCATACAATTGCAAAATTAATAATAATTAAATAATAATAATAATGATAATAACATACATTCATCTACATTACACATGATTATGCTTTTCAGCGTTCAGTCTGCAAGCGTCTGTGAATTTACGTAATAAACGCCGCCACAATCCTCCATTTCTAACGAACTATGTGACCTCGTTTAGTTCTACATCGTCTGTCGTTATAAACTGAGCCTAACCATCGTCGTCTTGATCTCCCGCTACTTCTCTTACCGTCCGTAACAGAGTCCATTATTCTCCAAGGTAATCCATCCTCTTCCATTCGTCTCACATGATCACACCACCGAAGACGTTTTATGCGCACCACCACGTAAAAGAACTCCAACGGGACAGAATTCAGACACCTTGGCGTCCCCGCAAACCACAAATGTAAAACTAATGTCATTACTATTACCGAGCGAGTTGGCCGCGCAGCTGTGAACTGTTATTCGGGAGATAGTGGATGCTGACTCCGTTGTCGGCAGCCTTGAAGATGTTTATCCGTGGTTTCCCATGGTCATACCCGGCAAATGCTGGGGCTGTATCTTAATTAAGGCCATGACCACTTCTTTCCAAATTTAACCCCTTTCCTATCCCATCGTTACCATAAGACCTTTCTAAAAATATGATATATCCATCAGTGTGTCTAAAATTCTGATAACATTCATTCCAATAATAAATAATCGAAGAACCTCCGTGGCTCAGGCTGCAGCGTGCCAGGCTCTTATCGCTGGTGCCGTGGTTCAAATTCCGGTCAGTCCATATGAGATTTGTAGTGGACAAAGCGGGGGTGAGCAGCTCTTTCTCCGGGTACTCCGGTTTTTCCTGTCACATTTCATTCCAGCAACACTTTCCAATATCATTTCATTTCACCTGTTAGTCATTAATCATTGCCCGAGAGGTGTGCGACTGGCTTCAGCAACCGGCACAATACATATCCTCTTCTCACTTCATTCCTGACCCGGTTCAATCTGGAGACAGGTTGTGAATCTCATTGCAATAAATATTCTACGGTTGGACCTCAACACTAAAACATAGGTAGAGAGATAAATCTTAGCCTGGAGGATTCATTTGTTGGAATAGAAGATCAAGGCCAGGATCAAGCCGCTAGTAGGTGATCGACGAGCTCACATTCAACTTACAGGACTTGGAGGTATTCCGTGATTTTGTATACCTAGCTTATGTCATCAACAGAAATGGGAATCATCCCTTACAGACCCAGGTAGAAACTAATACATATTTTAATGTAATTTCTAAATTCTATGTGTAGGCCTGGTCTTCATCTAAGAAGAGCACTTCTCAATTATTTCTGAAAACAAAAATCAAGAGTTTCCGCGAAAATGCCCCCTCACAATTGTGGGGGTTATATCTCAACTGTTACAAAAAAATCACTTGCATAAGGGTAAACAGAATTTATTTTCCATTTATTGCGACCGTCAAGTTGAAATTCATACAGTTAAAATTACATCTCTGTCTTCACATTTCACGGTCTTGAAGTCTTCAGACCCACTAGCCTGTGTTTCCCCTGGACGTACTTCTTCATACCAAATTTTCCCGCAAAGGGTATCATCTGTTCATCGATACTGTAAGATCCATCTTTCCTTTCAATTTTCAAGCATCTGTTCCTAACATTATCAATCACCGGGTGAACTTTCCAAAGTTTGTTGTCTTTGTTGACTTCATGTGAAATCTGGTACATATCCGTAAGTTAACACGCAGTAGCAAAACCTTATTCCTCGTTACTGCGCTGGCTATGGGATCGCTCCTAAACCTCGAATCATCAGACGCGATTGTAGTTGTTCGTTTTCCTCTTGAAAGTAGTACACTGTGCTGCTATCTCATAAAAGTCTTCTGGGATGTACTACCGGAAGTACATTGCTGGAGTCTGAGGTTGATGGAACTCAATACCGGTGTTGTGAACTCTAGGAGGATATTTCGAATGGAATGGTGTATTAGCCCATGCCAGCTCGCTGTCATTGCTACTGTCCTCGGTGTCACTTCCTACATTTACATCGAATTCACTGCTTTCGTGATCAACAGCAATATTCATTTCTCTGAATTTATCCCAGTCATCAAGATCACCGTCACTTAAATCGAGGTTCGAAGAGTTCCCTTCAATTAACTACAATGTGCAGTCTGGATCATTCGATAAATCCGACTTGTCCATCTCAGAAAGGTTGATTCGTCATCCTCAACCTAAAATTAAATATCATCAATTAAGACCAAACACTGACATTCATGATGGTGTACAATCTCGTATGAATAATAATGTCAAAGAAATATATGTCAAATCAAAAATCAAAATCTCTTTATTTGCAAATGAGGTGTCTACCTCGGTGGCAAATGGTACACTAAAATACATTATTGACAAGCACTAAATTTTAAATTAACAAGAGAAGAATTTTTTTTCTAGAATACAATAATATACAATTTATGCTAACAATTTTTTCTATTAAACAAACAGATCAATAAATTTATATTGTTTACAAAATTCTACTTATAATATCTTCTATACTTAAAAACATAGTCAACTCATATACAGTATGTGGAATTACTTCAAATAATACTATGCAACTGGTATAAGATTAACATTTACATTACATTTATTTACTTTCTTTTTTTTTTACCCATTTTGGAACCTAAGTAGCATAACGACCTGCTGCGTCTTAACCAGAGCCCCCTTTTGCCACCACTTTTCAGAGTTCCTGAAGGGCCTTCACAGCTACCGTAGCGGTCGCAGGGCCCTCGAAGTCCCCAGTGTACTTCACCCCCACAGGCAGTCCCCTACTTTGGCTGTCCAAACTCCATGGAATAGGGGATGGAATAATTTTTTTAAACACACATTTTTTATTTACAATAGCCTGCACTGGTCGAATGCCCTCTAACATTTCATTTATTTTCCCTGTTGCTGTTTATTCTCTTCTTGAATACCTGTACAGATTTTGGGAAAGGATCAAACACTACCCCTGGTAAACTGTTCCACTCCATCACGCCCTTCCCAATGAATGAAAATTTACCCCAGTCGCTTCTGCTAAAATTCTTTCTAATTTTATACTTGTGGTCAGTTCTGCCAATATAATTATTTTCCAACTGAAGCCTCTCACGGATTTCTCCCCATGCTTCTTCTCCTGTATAGGCTCTATATAATCCTATAAGTCTAGTTTTCTCCCTTCTCTTACTTAAAGTTTCCCACCCAAGTTCCTCTAACATTTCTGGTACACTACTGTTTCTCCTGAAATCCCCTGTTACAAATCTTGCTGCTTTCCTCTGCACACTATCTATTTCTTTTATTAGGTATTCTTGGTGAGGATCCCAAACACTGTTCGCATATTTCAATAATGGACGAACCATACTTAAGTAACTCTTTTCTTTTAATTCTTTGTTGCATCCTTTAAGTAGCCTCATTATGACATGTAACGACCCGTATGCTTTCCCAACAATGTCATCAACATGACCCTTCCAGTGCAAATTACTTTCAAATCTCACACCTAAGTATTTGCACTTGCCATCTTTTGGGATGACTACTAGTGTCGTGCAAAACACGCTCTATGCTCGGTTCATATTTGGCGAGTATGGCTATGACCGAACCTCGCTTCTCACAGGCGAGGCGAGCTGTGTTCGTTCGAACTTGCCCCTTCATATTCGCTCTTTCACGCGCTGTCTCAGGCATAGGTGGAAGTGCTCGCTTCCCCTCGTTCTTCCTTAGCCGTACTCTGCCGTTTGTCTCGAGCACCTTTATCTATCGAAACATTCGCTTTTGCCTCATTGGTGGACTTATGACTGGGCATGTAACTGTCAGTAGTTAAACTCGTATTTTTAGACTGTGATTCTACAACATACTGAACTCAGGCGGCCTCGTATATATAGGTAAGCAATACTGAAAATACTGAGAATTATATTTCACTATCTATTCATTCCTCACCTTGTCTATCATTTTAATATTTAATGTACATCACATTTACGATATTAATCAAAACTTAGTAAACATCGCTCCTGTCGGAGAAATGGCTAATGAATTCCACGTGCTGCCACGTGTATTCCTCCTGGCTGGCATACTTTACTGCTTTTATACGGAAACTAAATACACATTATCAATGCGTGAGGTATATATTTTACTACTAACCATACCAAAGACATTTTATATCAACTGTTCACGTTAACACATAAAGTTAAATATAAACCTCAAAAGTAATTTACAAAGTCCTCTTTGTTCAAGGTTTTCTATGGCTAGTGCACAAACTCTAGCTCCTAACTGGGAATTAATTGCAAACTAATTACTTATTCTTCTGATTGTTATGAATTAATAACAAGTCGTTGACTTGGTCTGGGTCTAGTTGACTCCTACGACTCGTTAAAAGCATTCCAGCTTTACTAAGTTTCTTTCGCAACTTGCACTGGTTGCTGGGATGCACAATGAATGTCTGGCAAATATTGACAAAGTAGGAGGACTGGTTTCGTGTTCCTTCCACCATCGCAGTAGGTCATCATCTCTTCACCAGCATTCACATTGCAGTACATCCCTACTTCATAGCCAGCAGCTGAGCTGTCACTGAATTTGTTCTTCGGAGGCTCTTGTAGGCTGGTAGATGCACGCACAGTGCGAGGTGAAGGATCTATAGAGAGAGAGAAATATAAAATTAGAAATAAAGAAACTTAACGAGATGTTTGATGGACGTTATAATACAATCACTTAAGTAATTGCACACAGCAAATTATATTACGAACCTGATGTATCAGATGTTATACAGACGTCTTACTTCGTGCATTACGTCCTTCCTTTCTTCTTCTAACACTTTCAGGTGGCGAAACGGAGGCCATAGAAATGTGGCTATTTTGTGTACAGTTGAGACCTGTACATTTTCACTTAAGAGCTTGTGAGCTCTGATTTTTATTTTAAGGATTTCCTGAAAGCAAACTCAAGGTTCAACATAATGTTAATGTATGGCTATATGCATATTACTTATGTGACATAAAAAGAAGTAAATCATTAACAAATACCTCACTGTCTGATTCACTGACTGAGCAGTGCTGCCGCTGTTTATGTAACCACAAAAGTACTAAGTGAATTGTTGGTGCTGTGTCATGTTCCAGATCATCGGTTGCTTCTTTGAATGGTTTAAGGAAAGCTACCATCTCTTCTGCAGCCTCATAACTGAAGCCATCTAACTTTTGGAAGGCATTATGATTTCGCAACAGCGCAACAATTTGATCATACTGTTTAAAAAGAGACTGCAGCATTGTATAGAGACTGTTCCACCTCGTCATTACTTCTTTCTGTACGGCTGTTTGAAGCTGGGCAGCAAGACAGATTTTTTTTCAGGTATCTCACTACTGCCTTTGCAGCGTTTATTGTGTTTGCAGATACTGGAACATCTTCCACAAGAAATCTCGTGTCATCGAATACGTGCGCACGTGCTGTATTTATGCAGTGAGCAGCACAAGGAAGACGTCTATGTTCTTCGAAAGCTCTCTTTATGTTTGAACCCTGATCTGTTACAAAAAACATGTCTTCATAATCACACTGAGGAATGTTTAACTCGGACATTCTTTCGTGAACTTTCTCAATTATACTTGCACTTGTTTTCTTTGTATTTGGAAATGTTGTAGTAAAAAGCATATTACCGATCAGCTTCCACTCTCTGTCTATACGCTGCGTAGTAAGCGTCAGATAATGGGTTTGGTTGTGTTGGTCAGTCCACATATCAACAGTAGCCGAGCAACAATTGTCGTGCATAGCAGAAATAATCAGCGGCATTATTTCGCTTCGTATTTCATCTGTCTCTGCTTGGACGTTTCTACTGATGGTGGAAGGATGCGGTAACACATCAACAATATCTACTTTTCCAAAATTAGCACCGATATTAATCAGTTCTTGCCCTAATTCTTTAAAGCCTTCTCCGGCAACAGTGTTAAACGGTCGGAAATCTTTGTCACAAATGAAAACACACGCGCTAGTTATGGCTTGCTTTGTAGTGCCAGGCAATACTTGGCGAGAAAAGTCAGCATTAAATTTGCAAACGTGCTTTTTTAAATGAGTTGTACCGGATTTATATGTTAACAGTGCATTGTACATTTTACAGGAAACATACCCTGTCTGCTGACTATCTGCAGTGACCACAAGCAGAAACTTCTTCCGAACATCAGAACAAAGCCCATCTCTCTCTTGATTAGTTTACATTCACTGCTTTGAATTTTAGCCATAGCGCTGTCCGTCGATTCACGTGACATGGTGAACTTCAGCTAAAAACTAACGGGTAACTCAACCATTCCTTCGCCCTTTTATACCTCCGAATTACCGGGCTTTGCTGTATGTAAATAAGGAACTCCCTATATCTGGAAAAACCACATTGCTTGCAACGTCAGTAAAGCAATCAAGGCCATCCTTTCTAGTCAGCAAGCTTCGCTTCGAACATGCCCTGTCGAACGAATTGGAGCAGACTCGAGCATTTTAGCTTACACGCTCCACTCATGCGTGATATTGGTTGCATATGTAGTAAGGCGCATGATGTTTTGTCTTGGTTACCCGTCTCAAGTTCGAACAATGCACGACACTAATGACTACCTCATCTAAAGTATATTCAAATTCAGTTTTAAAGCTCCTGTTTGTAAATGTTGTAACAGTTGATTTGCCTGCATTAACCTTCATATTATTTTCTTCAACCCACTGTTGGATACTTTCAAGTTCCCTTTGTAATACTGAACAGTCCTCAATGTTATTTATTTCCCTATAAACAATTATATCATCTGCATACAATCTTATTTTTGATGTTATATTGTTCCCTAAATCATTTGTGTATATTAAGAAAAGTAACGGACCGATTATACTACCCTGTGCGATTCCCTTCCAAACTTTCTCTTCCTGTGATATATTATTTCCTACTTTGACTTTCTGAACCCTTGAATTTAGAAATGTTCTTATCCAATGTATAACCCTTACGTCCAATCCTATTCCCTCCAATTTCTTTAATAATATTCCATGTTCCACTCTATCAAAGGCTTTGGAAAGATCTATGGCTATGCAATCTAACTGGCCTCCTGAATCCAACTGATCTGATATGTCCCGCTGAAATCCCACCAGTTGTGCCTCACAAGAAAATTTCTTTCTAAATCCATACTGGCTCCTCATGAACCAATTTTTATCATCACATATCCCTCTGATATACTTTGCTATTAAACTCTCCAGTATTTTACAAACTATACTGGTCAGGCTGATTGGTCTGTAGTTCTCTGGTTTCCTTTTATCACCCTTTCCTTTATAAATTGGTATTATTATAGATTCCTTCCATTCTTTTGGTATTACATTATTATTTATGACATAGTCAAAGAGAAATTTTAAACAGGGCACTATGTACCACCCCATTGTCTTTAATACCTCCCCAGTAATTTGATCACTTCCTGCTGCTTTTCCTTGCTGAAGCAGTTGAATTTCTCTGAAAATATCTTCATTTGTGAATGAGAAGCTTCTTGTTTCCCTATGTGTCTCTCCCTTTCTATCTTCTGTTACTGTTTCCAACTCCTGACAATCTTCTACTGAATCTCTGAATTCCCTACTAAGTATCTCAGTATCTGTTGAATAGTGTTCACCCTCTTCTCCCACCATTGTAGGAATTTGGATTCCTTTTCCTTTTTGATTCCTAATATATGAATACATCTTTTTCCATTTCCCTTTGTGGTCATCACCCTCTTGAAGTATGACATTCATATATTTCTCTTTTGCTTCCTTTTTCACTCTATTCAGTCGTAATGAAATGAATGTAGATTTCAAACCAAAACATTTGAAACTGCAATTCAAGATATGACCAGTTAATATCACTATTTATTCCTCGGTTAAGAAACAAAAAAGTGATGAGGTGTCGTCATGCTGCCATTTACCAAGAACAACGCCCAACTCCTTCAGAATTGACAATCCCCCTACAAGAAAACATTAAGAAAAGGCACCGCCTACTCGATCCTCAGAATCCTCACAATCATGCCAGATTGATCCCAAATCCACTACAACTAAACTCTAGTGTAAATACAAAGCAGAAACGACACTCACGAAAGTGAGTACCAGGTCTGTAAGGGTTACAGGTACGAATAGGTTAGGATACAAACGTACTTGAAAAAGGCGCAACTGTAATTTACACACTCTGAAGTTGTACCGGTGAGTTGCATAAACTTTAGGGGTTAGGATAGTCCAGATCGCTAATATTTATGCAAATCTCACCACGGGACCATCGTGCGGGTAGAAGACACCTTAGGGGTTCTAATAGCTCAGATCGCTAATATTTATGCAATTCTCACAGCACAACCGTTGTGCTGATAGTAGTCACTTACGAGGTTCCGATAGTTCAGATCGATAATACTTATGCAAATCTCACAGCACAACCGTTGTGCTGGTAGTAGTCACTTTAGGGGTTCTGATAGTTCAGATCACTAACATTTATGCAAACCGCACAGCATAACTGTTGTGCAGGAAGATGCCATTTTAGGGGTTCTGATAGATCAGATCGCTAATGTTTATGCAAATCGCAAGCATAACCATCACACAGGTAGAAGTCACTTTACGGGTTCTGATAGTTCAGATCACTAATATTTATGCAAATCGCAGGGCATAACTGTTGTGCGGGTACAAGTCAATTTGGGGGTTGTGATAGTTCAGATCACGAATGTCTATGTAAATCTCACAGCATAACCGTTGTGCAGGTAGAAGTCACTATAGGGGTTCTGATAGTTCAGATCACTAATGTTTATGTAAATCGCACAGCATAACCGTTGTGCGGGTAGAAGATACTTTAGGGGTCCTGATAGTTCAGATCGCTAATGTATATGCAAATCGCACAGCATAACCGTTATGTGGGTAGAAGTCACATTAGAGGTTCTGATGGTTCAGATCGCTAATGTTAATGCAAATCTCACAGCAGAACCGTTGTGAGGGTAGAAGTCACTTTAGGTTTTCTGATAGTTCAGATCGCTAATGTTTATGCAAATCAAACTGCAGAACCGTTGTGCGGGTAGAAGATACTTTAGGGGTCCTGATAGCTCAGATTGCTAATGATTATGCAAATCGCACAGCATAACCGTTATGTGGGTAGAAGTCACTTTAGAGGTTCTGATGGTTCAGATTGCTACTGTTTATGCGAATCTCACTACAGAACCGTTGTGAGAGTACAAGTCACTTTAGGTGTTCTGATAGTTCAGATCGCTAATGTTTATGCAAATCAAACTGCAGAACTGTTTTGCGGGTAGAAGACACTTTTAATTCGAACTTATTCGTGCCTAAAATTCCCATCTCTAGTCATCAAAGAGGTACGAGAAGTGAGAAGAAGAAGGAGAAGGTTGAACGGCCATGGAACTCATGATCGGGTGATATCAAGAATTACGCAGATGCGTCGGTTTGGGGACAAATAAACTCGTCCGAAAGTCAGTGCACACATCGCATCGCATTTCAGAGGCCATGCACAACATGCAAACCAACCCCCACGCGATTGCAATTGGTTTACCAACCTTCCTGGTGGCCAGGTGTGCATCACGGGTTCCGTGAGTAAGCAAACATGACACCAGTTACGCTAGCGACTCAGCTGATAAGTAAATTACTATGAGTATGCTTTTCATCCGCAGTCGTCCAGTGATGTAGTGAAAAGTGGAAATCCGGTGACAATTCGAAATGTCCGTTTAGTGGACATACAATTGAAGAGGAACTACATAAAATTACACGTATAATCAACGAAAATAACCGCTAAGCCGTCTTCAAAGACCATATTTGAACATTCCTTCCAATTATCATGTAATTCGGAGTCTCCCATCACAAATACTTCCCTCGTCAGCACAAATTTGGGTAGGAAACTGACTTCGCTTAAAGCAATACTTGTTATAAAGCTTCAAGGATTTCAAAATTACTCAAGTCACAAACACTTTCGCAATGGCACAGCCATATCCTACGTTCTTGGAGGACTAAAGGAAAATCTGTGTTAAGAATAACAGTGCCTGTATGTTGCACGCACTGCTCGCCACAAGCGTAAAGCTCCCCGCTGTGTTCGGGTAGCGCCACATTTAACAACACCAGCGCTGTAATCCCGGCGATCTGCATATTACTGCAGTCGACCGTGACGAGAATGTTTATATCACACTGTGGTTTCAATTTCAAACATTAAGTGGAAGAATCCTCCCCATTAATACTGTCTGTGTATCTCGGACCACTCGACATTTAATTCCCACGACAAGGCTTTTACCCCATGACAGAGTTCACCGTCACTCTCTTATTGTGGCAAATGGTGGATTGGAGTGGAAACGACATGTAAAGTGGTCAGTATTCATATCCAGCATGCTTGTGTTGGTGGTGGTTATTGTTTTACGAGGAAGTATATCTGGGCAACCATCATCTATATAACACTAATCAGAGGGATAAATACCTCCTTAACGTATATTTTCTCCGTTACAATGAGTTCGGATCTATGGTTAAATGGTTAGCATGCTGGCCTTTGGTCACGGAGGTCCCGGGTTCGATTCCCATCACTGGGTAATTCTGCTGGCACGGTGGCTCTGTGTATATGTCGTCTTCATCATCATCATTTAATCCTCATCATGACCCGCAGGTCGCCTACTGGAGTCACATCAAAGGACTTGCACCCGGGGAGCCGAACATATCCTCGGACACTCCCGACAGTAAAAGCCATACGCCACTTCATTTGTGCTGCAAGGAGAAGCATACAATTATGGCTAAATTCTGGGGCAGAGAAGACGATAGCCAGGCACAGATTATTTGGATGTTGCCCTCTTCATAGCCTCTTACGACGTGCAGGGGAGAAAAATATTTCCGATAAAATGTAAGTAAAGTTAGTGCTTCCATAAGAAAAGCAAGGTTCATAAATTGCGATATGATGAAAGATATTCTAGGCCTCGTAAATATAACACTAGTAGAATTACCATTATTATTATCATTATTATTATTATTATTATTATTGTTATTATTAGCCTGCCCGGTGGTGATGATGTAGTAAGTGTTTCTCTTATTCCAAGTCCCTGAGTTCGTTTTCCGACCAGTTGAAGGATTTTAATTCTGAAGTGAGAAATAGAACAGTGTTCGCTTGGTACGAGGTTTTCACAAGATGCTAGTTACAGGGAAGAAGGGCACAGTGAGAAGATGACTCTACTTTCCTAGACCAACACTGGTTGTCATAATTAAAATCGTGTTGAGAAATTGTTGACATCAATTTCAAGTGTCAACTCAGTCCATAAACATATCCATGTTAAAATGAAGGCGGTCTGACACTCCGACAATGAAGGTATCACTAGAAGATATAGAATGCATAATAGTGAAGGACACTTTAGCACTCCCAAAGTAAATGTTGTTGGGATCGGAAAATAACAAGAATTGACCAAGGGTGGTGGAATAGGAAAGATTAAAGCGGGAGAACTAGCAGAAGTAAGGGAAATCAATGCCAGATTCAGCTAGTGGAACCGTGATCTAGGTTCCCAAGTGTTTCAGTCGCCTCATACGGCAGGCCAGCAAGGAAACTAACACGCTCGTGAGTACCAGTCAGGTTTTGCAAGCATACATGCAAACAGAACGCGTACAGTTCAATGGAGTAAGTCGAGGCCGGTTTATTTTGCCCACCAGATGGCTATGTCCGAATGAAAACCTTCATTCCCTTCCAAATATCTTTTAACTTAGAATGCTATTTTAAAAGGACATGCTTCGTCAGAAGCGGCACAGCGACATCTTTACTAGCAGCCATAGAGCGAATATGTGTCCTCTGATGTTGTCATCGTTACCATCAACCATTGTTGAGTTAACACGAGAGCGTGAGCACTTTCAACATTGTCATAACAACAAACAATAATTCTCTTAGAATAAGTAGGTAATAATCAGACTCCGGCATTTTAGCCAGTAATAGGTTAGAATGCGAGCTAATTTGGTTATTAGGAAGTGTCATTCAACCCGTTCTTCCGTAATGTAGCAATTCTAACATAATTCTAGGGGTTCCAATGTATCGTGTGCCTAATGTTTGTACAAAATTCATAGCATAACCGTTGTGCAGGTTATTGTATACTTGTTACTGCCTAAAGTTCATGGCTGCAGCAATAATTACAAAGGCACTGTTATGCAATATTACTGACACAATGACGTCCGACCTTAATATCTTCGTGGCAGATGTGCGGGATAAGTCCAAGTTTTTCTGAGTGAAATCTTCCAATACAATGTTATGAATAAAACTGTTCATTCACACGTTAGATGCGTTTCATTATGATAAAAACACGTCTTGTAGGAATGACGTTTTCATGGAGGCTGTTAACTAATGAACGACAACGAGATAAAATAGGAAAGCTAGTATAATGTAAATTTAGGCATATGATGTAAATAAATACCCTAATAATAATACTAATAATAATAATAATAATAATAATATCAAGATTAAGAAACATAAATTACAACCCCTATTGTACGTGAAATAAAATACAAACATATATTACCACCTTTGTTTTATTATCACAATTATTGTTATTCATTATTATTTTCTCTGAAATCTGCTTAGTGACGTATTTTATAATGTATTCTTATGTTGTAGGGCCGCTGAGCTAAAAGTTTGGCCTCGTTAAACAACAAGCATCATCTTAAAGATATATACAAAAAAGAAAATGATACATACAGGGTGGTGGGAAACAACGTGAACTAGAGGGTTGGTCATACTGATAATGAATTTAAAATAATTACGTCGATATCTCGCAGCGTTGTCTTTGAATCAGCTGCTGAACTTAACCAATCAGATCGCTTTACGGTGAATTCAAATGGTGTGTACGAGGCAGTGTTGGTAAATCTGCACATGGCTTTCCCAGGCTTGAGAATCAGGCCGAGAGATGAGCATCAAACACTAACACACCGTGGGTTTCAGTCACTTGCTATGGGCCAAGCCTATCAGCAGGGAGGTCATTGTTCAAGCCCCTCCCCTGGAGTAGTTCATTTCTTGTGCGGTAGCAGCAGTACCAGAGGAAGGATAACTTTAGATGTTCCTATATTGTAAAGCTTTAAGCAATGATTACTTTTAGAGTACATAAGAATACAGCTTGTGACCGATAGCCTCCAACTCTTTTGCAGTATGCTACAACAAGATAGATCTCGTTTTTATGTTAAATGTGATCGCTAGTGAGAAATTGTAAGTATTTATCAAATATTCAAGAAGAAATGCTTTCTCCATATGACTTCCAATGGCCAGTTTTGCTATATTATTTACGTCATGATCATGTAAGTTTGAAATTGAATGTATGTTACAACAAGCTTTATCGTCGTGGTAATATACGTCATTCGGACGGAAGGCCACCGCTGTACAGCAGCTCCGCGCGGTGGCTTGAATTAACTAAGAAGCAAACTTTCAAATAGGGGCAGATAAAAGAAGTAGTTACTTTTATTTCTCCGCATTTACAATATATCATTATATATTCATATAAATTTTGGCCACTTAAGCGCTATAACGTCTAGAGATACACGGACTTAAAAATAGTGTGACGAGATTAAGGGTAATTGTTTGTTAATGAGAAGTAATCTAAAGTCTTAACTGAATTTATGTTTCGTTGTGTTCCATAAGACGTGTCCAACTGGGGTTAATCACGAATTTAGACACTGCAGTAGTGATAGTCCACAAAAAGTGTCAAAGCACATATAATAGCTGACCTTTTTGCATTTAATACAAAGAACTTTCAAATTCTGGAAACAGTAATCAGTTGCGTTTTGAAAATGGTCTCGGTTTCTTGCGGCAGTTCTAGCTGTTGGTGCTGAAATCGCGATGAGAGGAGCTGTTGGCATTCCAGAGAAGATATTATTTAGCCGCTGCAAAGTATCGGATGACTGTTCAAAATCAACGTTAGGTGAAAGGTAACGTATTATGTACTTGTATAAATAGAAATAAATATCGATGCTGGGATTGAAGCGCATGTTATGTTACGTAGGGTGCTATTATATTCAACGTAAGTTTTCACGTTCGTTTTCTGCTTCTTTATGAATTTGCCTGAAAACTATTTGCCGGGAAACTTCCTCACTGCTCATTTCCCTAGTACGCTTCTTAGGCCATCTATGACAGCTAATGATGAACCTGTTGAGATTCAACCAGCTTTCGGGCTGAATACCTAATATACAGGGATCAAAATCATGGGTTCGGATCGAACCTTCACTAAATAAATGATTTCGCTCCACCAATGGGTAACAACCATTGTTGACGCTGAACACAAATTTAACACATGAGAAACACACATCTTTATGTACACAAAGCATGTGAGATGCTCATCATTTATCCCAGCACTGTGGAATAGCTGCACACATGACCAGGACCGAACTCCAGTCCACTATGTCTCCAGGTATTCTGCAATCTTACTATCCATTTAAATATGCAAGAACAATAATAAAGTAAATATTAAATACAGATCAGCGGGTCGTTTATTGCTGGAGTAGACTTATATCAACTGTAGCAATAAATCAGTCAACACGCTCACCAGTCAGGCAAAAGATTCTCGTTAGGGTTGACCCAAAACGTACAGCACACGAGTCTTGCACAAAAAAATTCGGATCCCGGCCATCCACCTCTCGCAGCGGGCTAGACTTCGAACATCAAATCGCTCGTTAAAGAAAGAACACAAACATCCTTTCAAAATACACATCTCATTATACCACAGTATATCGCTATGATCATGAGATCATTCCTCATTCATTTGTAAAATTAAGAGCCTCTACATGTGCAATTACAGTCTGACAACAATATCTCACACCGTGAGTCCTGACTTCGAATCATCCTAAATTCGTAGACCACATCTCCGCACATAATTTCATACCGAGCTGATCCGATGGTAATCAATTAAATACGTACCTCTGAACATTAAGACACCGGCTTGTAACATTAATCTTGTTACTATTATTATTATTATTATTATTATTATTATTATTATTATTATTATTATGGATCCTTTCACATGAGCCTACACTCCACCTGACTTGCCTATCACACACGCATTAAATAAACCAACACACGCGGCATTAAAAACAACACAAATAAAATGAAATAGTCCCTAACTAAGTATATAATTGGAGGGTTTTGGTTCCCTCCTCTGGGCGACTCTCATAGTTGCATCTCTTCTCACATAACTTAATCTACCATAATACAACTACACATGCATACTAACTAAATACCAGCTTATCCTACACTACCAAACCTAGAATCTATCAAACTATTGACGTTATAAAACGATTAAGGAAACGTAAAATCCCCAAATGAAATGGAAAATAAAATTCCCTTTTCCATAAATAAAATTTTCCATATTTACATTTAAAGCCACTCAGACTTGTTACAAAGGAAAGGCTCTGTGCGTTGCTCCCGCACATTTCCGTTTAAATAAAACTGAATGTCTAACATTTATAGCTACAGTTTTACAAAAAATAATTCCCGTATCCCAAAGCCATGCATAATAATAAATGGGTTACTCAGCCTTATATCCCTTGATACACCTTGGTCAGCTCAGGTTTAGTGCTGAACGATCACGACTGAGACGGTCGCTGCTTGCACCTCTTGACTGCTGGATCGAATCTCCATTGTCCTTGGCGAGTGATGACTCTTCAGTCATCTAGACACAGAATATGCACAAGATGCAAGTCAGCTTCACCGCGCACAACCCTTGGCGTTCTTTGATTAGCAAGTCCCGAATCAAAGAATATTGATACAAGGTATTTCGATACGAGCCGCACAACACTGAGTTACCCTGTATCTCACTGGAACAGTGCAATTATTCCTACGCGTCCCCCCAGTTACCTCGGGTAAGCGTTGAGTAGTAATAACAATAATAAAATGTTTACGAGTTACACAATGTTTTCAAAACCCGACACGGTTTGTTCACTCACTTATTAAGGTCGCGTATGTTAATACAGCGCACAGTTCATTTGAATTAAACAATGTTTAGCGATTTTCACAAAAAAGTTCACTAAACGTAGGGGCACTGGGAGCTCGCCTAGCATAGGTCCACCCGTCGCGTGAAGAAAGGTCCAAGTGAGTGGGGTGACGCTTCTACCACCGTTTAACAACTAACAGGCTACCCCCTCTCAAAACTCGCATTCAGCCTGTTCGCGGCCTAACAGAGGAAAAATAGTGCAATAATTAGCTGACCAGTATCCACCTAGTGTAAATGAGACATATCCGTGCGAAATCCGATCGACGGATCTCTCGTAGTTAATAAATATCTCTCCTCGATTTCTCCCCTCCTCGGGTGAATCCCCTTGTCGATGAGGTGTGAAGATAAGCCAGATGGCCTCCAGTACTTTGCCATGGTTATGTAACCAAGTATTCGTTCTTTAGTAGTAGATTGTCATCAGAAAGGACATCACGCACTCTAAATGAATGCTTCAGTTACAACCAGCTCTTCTAGATGAATGCTGGAATATGAATTTCACTAATTCATTCGGGGTGGATAATCAGATTGGTCATGTTTATTTAAGATAGCTCCCATATTTCGATTAGAAGAAGTTTACCTCTCCCACTCGGCTACAGCATGAGGTGGGGGACTCCTCCTAACTTCCATCCTGATGGTTCCTGGACTCGACCCCACGCGTGGCGTCACAAGCTTCAATCTCCCGCTAGCCTGCCGCTAGACAAAGAAAAGCTTGCGAAACAAATCATAAATAAAGGAAGGTTTTAGAATAAATTGTATAGGGTTGTTTTATTTCCTGCCAGGATATTGATAGCTATTGATAATAAATTTCCCTTCTCAAAGTAGCATTATATCTGTGATTTTAGGTCCTCGGTTCATGGCTCCTTCGGGTGCCCTCTACTCAGCTGCCAGCATACAAATTTTGAATGAAATCTAAGTGCAATAACTCTAAGACTTTCTTAGTTAGAACTCAATGGATTTCAGGTTGTAATAGTTCACGGCTTGCTCACTGAATTCTGGCCACCATGATGAAGGATCAAATTTTCAGTTGTGATGTTTGTAAATTCTATTGAATTTGTAGCGTGACTGTATTTCGGATCCGAATGGTCACCCTAATTGGATTTCTTTCTCTCCTTTCGTTCTTTCTTCTTTCTTTTATAAATCTCTCTCTCTCTCTCTCTATCCCGGATTATTGTAGTCTAAAATATTAAATCATCTGAATGATATACTTTATTACTTCTTATATAAAATATGTTTTAATTTTTTGGAATTGGTATCTATATTTTAATTTTTAAGTTTAATGTTTAATTTAATATGTAGTTAGTGTGTTGATAAACCTGTATTTTGTTATAAGGAGACGCTACATAAAGGGGCCTCAATGGCATGTAAATCATCATCAATAAATTCAATTCAATTCAATTCAATTCAATTCAATTCAATTCAATTCAATTCAATTCAATTCAATTCAATTCAATTCAATTCAATTCAATTCAATTCAATTCAATTCTCACTCTACTCTATTTTGTGTTTCCGTATCGTCAATGCCGAACCTTCCACCGACGCTCGATTCTTATAGCTTTGTCTGTCATTTCTTTCACTTACTCTTTATATTTATTTTTTCTATTAAACCACTTTTGATCAGCTCTTATTATCTTCCGACCACGACGGAATTAGCTATTCGAGGCCTAGGGAGTATTTCATTTTCACAACATTCGTGGCCATCGATATCTTTAAATGTTATGGTTAAGTGTAAGAAAGGTCGTTGAACCCTAACTTCGCCACGAATAAAGAAGAATTACTTACTTACTTACTTACTTACTTACTTACTTACTTACTTACTTACTTACTTACGTACTTCAGTGATGTTCGAAAGGAAATAAATTTCTAGCAAGTATGACGGTGTAATCTGCATACAGTATGGCGAACAGAACTGTCACTCATCCCAGGTGACTCGTGTTTTCATTCTCATTGACCGTCCTTTTAACTCGGGGCCGATGACCTCGATGTTAAGCCCCTTTAAACAACAAGCATCATCATCATCATCCGTCCTTTTAACTCAACCATCATTTGAAATTAACTCTTACAGATACACTTTGGAATTATTCGGAACGCTCAGTTAACACCATAGAATATTTCACGATGTCGATGATGAAGTAATGGACATCCCACTCTGTTTGTAAAGGTACTTTATAATCCTGAGTAATGAAATGTGCGCATTCACACGTGATAATATCGCACCAAAGCGTCAAGTCACTGTTCAGGACTCTAAACTGGAATTAACCTACAAAGCGCATTCACTAGTGTATTTTAGTACCGCACTGCATTTACAGCAAATAGATAATAGGAATTCAGAATGCTGCAAAGAGCTTACGAAATGAAAAAAATGGCAGAGGAGAGTTTTCTGTCGTTTTTAAAAACTTGAATAAAATTCCTATTTCATTTCTCGTACATAACAACGGTATCAGGACTGTTATATTGTACTTGTGCCAGTGATTCACGGTATCATGTGACGGTATTTTCAGTGACCTACGTAAAAGTTCAACTCCTTTGTTCCAAGTGCCGGACCTTCTCCACTTTTGTCTCAGATTATTGTTAATAGAGGATGATTGCCCAGTTGTACTTCCTATCAAAACAACAATCACCACCACCACCACTACCACTTCCTGCAGCTATCCATAGCAAAATACCAGGCTGGTGAACATCACTACAGAGTCCCATTCACAGTAAAATTTGTCGTGATACCAAGCACGGTATTTTTATCTGAGATTTGTGTCAATAATCAGTTCAGCATATACACACACACCTACGACATCAGCTTAGTTCATAAAGATAGACACAAGTGTAACCTCTCCAACCAGGGTTTGGAATAGTTAGAGTAGAATTATTAGACCATTTAGTAGGGTTACTCTTTTTCAAAATGAAAAATGGGGGTTTCCTGTAAAACCTGTACCTGTATGATATACTAGCAAACGTACCACTGTTTCGCTACGGTATTCTACATCGTAGACGGATTTCTCCGTAAATTACTGTAAAGGCAGTGAGTAAGATTATATTGAATAGAATGCCTCTTAGCGCTATCCTAGAGACAAAGCAGGGAGGACAGAATACGTTGTTTCCGATGTAGGATGGGGAAGTTTTGAGGATAATGGCAGGCAACATTTCCTACTGCCAATCACAAACGAGGTCGGGAGTTTCTACTGTAACGGCAGGCTCACTTGGCAACTGTCAACTACAATAAGACGGGCCATATTTTCTAATGCAAGTCACAATCGAGTTTGACAGATTTGATTATAATTGATAAATGCAGCGCTGTCTAATGTATCAGCAATTGTATCAACAATAGAACGGCGATTGTGCTACCTGTTCTGTACTGCGACTTGCCGTTTAGCCACCAATTATCCCGAAACTAAGGTCTGCACTGTCATTAAAATTGCATCCATATTTCGATATTTTCCGGGGCCGAAAGTTGTGCATTTGTGTAGGTTGCAATTTTTCCTCAAAGAAAAGTTGCCAAGTTTCGGGATTAGTGCTCGCATACGTACGGAGTAATTATGGAAGAAAGTAATACAGTTAAGACTGGGCGAGTTGGCCGTGCAGTTAGGAGCGCGCAACTGTGAGCTTATATCCGGGAGATAGTGGGTTCGAATCCCAATGTCGGCAGCCCTGAAGAGGGTTTTCGGTGGTTTCCAATTTTTACACCAGGCAAATTCTGGGGCTGTCCCTTAATTAAGGCCACGGCCGCTTCCTTCCCATTCCTAAGTCTTTCCCTATCCCATCGTCACCATGAGATCTCTCTGTGTCGGTGTGACGTAAGGCAAAATAACAAATAAATACAGTTAAAATTAATAGAAAATAGGATTATAACTGATGGCAGCTGGACAGGACAAAGTGGGTGTGTTGGAAAATGAAACGCCCCTCAATAAGGTGTGAGCTAGAGTTATAGGAAAGTGGTAGTAGAGGAGAAATTTAGGCGCAGGGATTCTTAGGTAAGCAGATAAGAAGACGACTTATGGTGTTATTACATAAGCTATTCGAGGACGGTTATAGCCTCTAACGATATTCCGCCAATATCCCGCAGAATGGCCGACTGACGTCTCTCTTGCTTTCTATCCAAGGAACAACCACGAATTTACAGGAATGATGACGAAAATCGCATAACGTTACTTCCCTGCTGGCTAGCAGTCAGAGACGTTGCCATAGTAACCTGCAGGTTCCTTGTCGGTCACCCAATGCAGAGTCCGGATCCATGGCTAAATGGTTAGCGTGCTGGCCTTTGTTCACAGGGGTCCCGGGTTCGATTCCCGGCAGGGTCGGGAATTTTAACCTTAATTGGTTAATTTCGCTGGCACGGGGGCTGGGTGTATGTGTCGTCCTCATCATCATTTCACCCTCATCACTACTCGCAGGTCACCTACGGGTGTCAAATCGAAAGACCTGCATCTGGCGAGCAGAACTTGTTCTCGGACACTCCCGGCACTAAAAGCCATACGCCATTTCATTTACCCAATGCAGAGCATGATACCCGCAGAAAATAGTAATTGTGTCCGTCATTTGAAAAGTAAGCTAAATTATGAACATAAAAAAATGTTTATAATAAAGAGGCGTTTCACATAAAGTCCACGAATTTTACAGAAAAATTAATAGTATAAGAGAAAATGGAGGAAAACTGTTGTTTTTTCCCTATAAGCCCCCGGTCTATGCAAATATTTTAAAATCATATGCATATCAAAGCCTTTCTCGGGACGAGTATACTCTAAATATGACGTTTGGTCGAGATCTATTCAGCCATTTCGCCGTGATGGTGGAATAAACAGACACGAAAATTAAAAACGACATATTCAGCATTGAGTTGACCTAAAATGGCAAGACAAATGAAATTACAGACAGTGGCCCCCTACAACTTTATTTATATAGATTCACGGAGGCTGGCAGACTGAACGCTGAAAGGTCTATAATGATGATGTATGTATACTGATATAATTATAAACATTAATGTAAATAACGTTTACGTTTTAAGAGAAGTGTGTTTTTCGCCCTCTATCTGACCACAGATACTACCTGTGTCTCACGAGAAGTCGCGGCAGCCTGTAAGTACTCTTAGCTACAAACATCTGTCCTGAGAGACATATTCACTATCAAACTGTTCGTTCTGCAGCCATGCGGTAATATCGTAACTAAAGCACAATGCAAAAAACCACTTTAAAACTTCACGACAGCACCTGAGTTCGCAAGAATCTCCGCGGACGGATCCGATGTTTACTGTCAGCCCTTGAGACTTGAGATGGGCGCTTGCCCCGCAGCACCGCTTACCCCTCCCACCTTTTATCCTGCATCCACGGACATCTCGCCTGCTAGGTGGCCATGATCAAGTCTATATGGTATGACGTTGTGGCCAGCCGCTGGTTGCAGGGTAGGACAGGTGCTGGTATAATCACTAGATAGAGACGTTAAGTCTGTATTAGTCCTCTAGGTATTATTAGACAAAAGTAGGCCATGTGTGGACACCCGATTTCACCTCCTCCCTACCTCAATACTACCACGGCATCCAGACGCACAGGTCGCCCATGGAAGTCAAATAGAAATGCCTGCACTAGGCGAGCTGAAACTTGTCCTCAGACACTCCCGGCGCCAAAACACACATGGCAAATAAATAAAATCTGCCCTATAAACATTTAGAAAAACCGCTTTTCTTTGCTAAAATCATATATATGTGTCTCGGCCAGGCGCATCCACAAGGTTATTTTCAACAAGGCTGACTCTCTTGAAACTTCTGTGACGACAGAGTAATCTGTAAGTTTTTGTGGCCACCAAGATCACTGGATTCACCGAAAGAGATTATTTCCTGCGGCGACATCTCAAGGATAAAGAGTATCGAAATCGATCACGAACAATTGGAGATTCGAAGACCAACATCATGACCAAAATCAATGTTATAGATGAGCAAATTTTGCATCCAACAGCCGGAAGGATGGAGTAACAGGTCTGTCTGCAGGTAGATGGAGTTTCCATCATCTGATGGGCTGGTATGTATAAATCACACAGATTCTTCGTATTTCGAACATAGTTGCACCTTCCTACCTGCTTCCAGAGTTAAAAGCGATTATTAAAATGACATTTATATAAAGCACCCTGTTGATTCAAGTGAATATCACTACTCCCTTGACCTGCCGGTGAACATTCTGGTGGTGAAATTGTGTCCACTAACGGATAAGAACCGATTAACAACGGTATAATGATCATAGCAATCAGGTCGACTTTGTAATTTATTAGAGTCTTGAAAATTTACGATATGTTTGGAGATTAAGCATGGGATAGATAAGTCGGTAGTTGTCATCTGAAAGTTGATGACATTCTAAGTGATCCAAGAACTATGTAACGATTTCCAACTTTCAGTTGATATTCAGAGTGATTTCCATAAAGTATTAGTTCCTAGAGAGTGGACATGACACAGCACACAACGGCTTTTCATGGATTACGAGGCGATGATCACTTGCTGTATTTTATTAGTTTACACTCCCCGATATATGAACCATGTCATGTCCGACAAGGTGAGGTTTACCGTAAAATGTGAGCAAACTACTGACAATACGCTGCACATTGCTGCAGCTCGCGCATACCCGTGGTAATTTAAAGTTTATCCTTTGACAGATCAATTACTAGTGCGTTGTTTAGTCTCCTGAGAGAACCTCAATAACCACAACAATAAACGTAAAATCATACACTTCACCACAGCTTTCAGAGTAATGAGTGGTTAGTGCTCTATGAACGATCAGGGACGAATAGTTCATATAAAGTTAATAAAATTTTGAGTACGTGGAGTCCACAAAATTAACACTTTCATTATATTGAACAAGCGGTCATAGATTTAAGATTTTTACAAATCCATCATCAGGAACGCTACTTCTCTCAAAAAAATTGGCTCTTACACTTCTAGCATACAGCGGTGAGAGTGGCAGGGGAGATGTGCATATCGACCGCTAATCGTGGACTCCATGGCCCCAAGGCGAATGTCTCCGAGATCACCCCCTACTAGTCACTTGTTCTTCTTACTACCACAACTACTACTGCTAAATTGTTTTTATAATTCCCCTGAAGGGGGAGGCGGGCCTCCTAGATGGTAACGCCGTCTCTCAAGCCCGGAGATGTGCGGAGAAGGTGAGAGGGTTAGGGGCTTGGCCTATACCAGGAACTGTCCCGGCATTCGCCTTAGTGCAGAATTGAAAACCACGGGAGACCATTCTCAGGACAGTTGACGGTAGGGCGGTTGACGAGCGACGGTAGGTGTCATGAGAGGGATACGCAGTAGACTGCCGTGGTGACGTCACTGGACCGTCCGTCCCATTACACTATGCATTGACTGGCGTGCTAATATCAGTTTATACACTCTTTGGTGTTGGTGATTTAACTCAAGCAGTGAAGTTCGGTGCACTGCTGTTCGTCTCCGGTCTACACATTGTTTGTTTAGTTGTCTACTTATTTTTGAGGCTTGCGAATGTTTTGAAAGTCGTGAACTTGTGCTTATCGTTCTTGAGTGAAGTCAATTCCAGTGTATGTCGTTTTTGTGCTGTTAAAATGCCGTGCTGTGCGGTGGCAGGCTGTAAAAACCACGTAAAGAATCTAAGTTGTCCTTATATAGAGTCGCAAAAGACCTTATTCTATTCAAACAATGGGTACCTTTGTGTAAGAGAAAAGATGCTTTTAACTCTAAAATCGCACGTATATGCTCCGAGCATTATCTGTCCTCTGATTTTGAAAGAGATTTACAATCTGAACTGTTAGGCCTCCCCCCTAAGCGCTTGTTGGAAAAAGGAACAGTTCCTTCCCAAACCATTCCCATGCTTTCTGCATCAATAGACAAATCAGAGAGATATACACGCGCCGAAAGACGGGATTGTAAAGAGTTCTAGAAGCGCAAATAAGCAAATCTGTAGAGAAATCAAGTGAGCTTAATGACCTTTCTCAGGGAGAACTAATTAACGAACAGTTACGCCAAAAGAAAGACAACTTGCCCTTGAAGTGTGAACTAGTTGATGTGATAGTCGAAAATTTGGATTTGAGAAAAAGAATAAAATTACTTACTGTAGATCTAAAATTAGCCCAAACCCAAATAACGAAAATGGAAGCAATGTTAAAGAACTGTGAGGAAATGTTTCATTAAATGTCAAAAACAATGTTTACTAAAGGGAAATTGCACAAGCTGCTCACGCGAAGATGTAGCCAAAGCAGTTACAAGTCGGGGTATCTCCAAAACAGCTCTGTCATATGTTAGGGAAACTCAAAAATATCCCCTTTCCAGTGAATCAACAATAACACGGTAGTTGTCAGAATTTTCAAATCCACCTGGGTTTTTGGATATCAGTTTTAACCTACTAAAGGGTCAAGCAAATATTATGAAAGATAACTTAAAAATAATGCAGTTATGAGCTTCGAGAAGATGAAATTTAAATCTAATATATGCTACGATAGTGTCAAAGATGTATTTAGAGCGCCCCGTGTAAATGTGCAGGTTATTATAATAAGAAGTCTAATGGAAACAGCCTGTTTACTGTCAGTGTGACCAGACCGTCACTACTGAGTTATTTTATACAACGATAAAATTTGTTGACGGAACGGGATTTCGCCTAAGCGCTTTTGTGAGTGATATAGGTGGTTTCAAACGTACGTTAAGCATCGACCTGGTATTATATCCAGAGATATCTTCCATAAATAATCCATCTAATAATGAACGCGTGATTTGGGCGTCTTGTGATGTTCCTCGCATCCTTCAGTTAATAAGAAACGAATCAATTAGACGAAGGATACACGCTTGCATATGGAGAAACGGTTACAAAATATATCTTTGCAGACTTAGTACAGTACCAGATTACTGGGGACTTAAAATTCACTCACAAAATAACCGAAAAACATTTGCTAGTAACTGGTATTGAACAACAAAACGTAAGAAAAGCTGCTGAACTTCTCTCTGCCACTGTGGCTAAGGCTATATAGTACATTTTTCCTGGGAATGAACATGCAATACAGACCTGATATTGTATGGGCTTTTGGGCTTATGCCGTGTCAAGAAAATAAGGTAAAATTCTTTATGTTTCGCAGAGAACTGTGCTCTACGTCATCAGAAGGAAATCTCGACTGTTCACGGGACATTTAGAAATTTAGACGTTATAATAGAAGTGAAAATGGTACGTTCATTCGTCACCAGATGGCTCCCAGGACGTGGCACAGCGCTAGCGTTCGAAGCGGAAGCTGACTGAATCATCAGAATCAGTCTAACAGGGTCACATAACATGTGTATGTAACAAATGACATTCACAGGTGTATAACATTGACACAAGGTTGGAGTGACCATGCCTACCCACACAAATCACCATCTCCATGCATATTCTCACCACCACCCAGCACAAAATCGAGGCATTCTCACGACACTCGCCAAGTGGGCGAGAAGAATTTGTGAGCCATCAAATATCCAGATGGAGATGGGCACGCTCAAAGTCACGTTCAAGGGTAATGGTTACAGCGATCTGCAGATTCATAGAGCCCTGCATTCCAAAGAAACGACCAAGCAAAGCTCACAGAAAGAAGAAGTGAAGGTGAACTGCCTACTTGCAATAATGCGATCAAAAGTCAACCCTCTTAGACACTCTTATACTGATTTTGATGGTTCGATCAGCTTCCGCTTCGAACGCTAGCGCTCTGCCACGTCCGGGGAGCCATCTGGTGACGAATGAACGTACCATTTCCACTTGTATGATAACGACTGAATTTCAAGAAGTCATTGTTTAAGAAGCCTTTCTTGTGGACAGTCGAGATTTTCTTCTGATAACACAAAGCACAAAATGTTCATGATGGATTTGATTTTCTTAATAACAGAATTCGTCATCATCCAACAAACAAGTTCAAAAGTGCTTACGGAACAAATTTAGAGGAACAGGATTTTATCCTGAATAAAATGGTTTCATCAGCAAGAGTTATAGGAAAGACTGACTTACTACTTTTTTCAAATAGGCTGTATGGTTTCCATCCGTAGTTCGCAGGGATTCTTTCGAAAGAAGGATATTAATATCTGCTAGCATCGAAAATGTTTTAGAGTTATATTATTCTATGATCAGGGTATTTTATGACCACCCCCTGCTCACATCAGTTACCTAGAGGATGAAGACCCTATTACTGAGCAAAAATGCATATGACATAACTGCAAACTGCAAACTGCAATAGGGAAGAGTGTGAAACGTTAACTGTAAATGTCCTCGACCGAGTAGACTGTGGTGTTACTAAAGGCACAATAGAATCAGACGAAACTAACTTGGACATTTTTGATTTTTTTTTTTTTGCTAGGGGCTTTACGTCGCGGCGACACAGATAGGTCTTATGGCGACGATTCATTTTTGATTCAGGATATGAAGACTTTAATTGTATTGTTGACTCATTAATGTATCCGTTTACTGAGCATCACAATCTCTGATTGCCTACGTGATGAAAATAAGATTTTTTGAAAATGATGGCGGGGTATATTGCATACCGAGTTACGAAAAATGGAATCACAACACACCAATATTAGGAACTCGGACTAGATCTCCGCTTTATCTAGAGGAGGCCTAATGAATCCACATCCACAGTGGTTCGACACTGTTTGCGAACTAGGAAAAAGGTTATCAAAACTTCCACGGGAATTGTCTGAGCAAGTCCAAAGGAGTGATGAAGGAACTGATAGATATCATGAGACTTAAGTATAGTGAAGTCGTGGGCTTTGCTCTTACGTGTTTTCACTTGTAGTCGTGCAAGCGAAGAGGAAGGTTGAGTGCTGAAATGAGGATTTCGACAGAATTGTACCGAGTGACGATAGGTGTAACATGGAATACAATGCCGGACAACAGGTGGGATTGACTTTAATTCTGACGGGCCGCCTGCTGCGCCGTAAGGAAGAGAGACACTAGTAAATAGACAGTAATAAGTGGGTGCGACCATTCATTGCTGATTAGAATTGTATGTGTGTGTGCATTAATGGGGCAACCTGAAATAAATTCAGAGTAACAAAACAGACGGAGTTTTATTCGCAACAGTACATTGCACTGTGCGCCTGAGTCATGCAGCAGGCCTACGGTACAGTATATGCAAGGTTCAGTCTCCTGTATACATGAACATCCACAGCCTGTTTCCAGTCATTCGACCGGGTCAGACAAGCGATGAATGAAGCCCCCATTCAGCGGCGAGGATAGGAATTGTGCCGGCTGCCGAAGCCTGTCGCACTCCTCTGGGGCAATGATTAATGACTGATAGATGAAATGAAATGATATTGGGGAGTGTTGCTGGAATAAAAGTTGACAGCCTTGCAGCTATGCAATCCGCTCTCTCTTCTTAGCGCCTGGAAGGTACGAGTGTGTCCAGCTAGAGCGCTCACTCATGACTTGTGACGTCGGCCAGCCAGTATAAATTGGAGCGTCGTTTCCGCCACTGTAGGCAGTCAGCTGTGTCCAGCGATCAGTTCTACGCCGTAAGTCAGACACGGAGGTACCCCTCTTGAAAATATGGACTGAATAGACGGAATGAACTCTGATTGAGAGGTCTCACCTCCGGACTAACTACCGCCTCAAGATTCCAGCCTTCCTTATAACTTAGCCTATACCATATAACATTCTGCTAGAATGAAGTTCATTACGTTCAAGCCAAACTTCCAGATCTTACATAGCCATCAGCTATCAGAGACTTTCACATGTTAGTGACACTCTACATCGTCAGTATAGACATAATTGTACACATAGGGCAAAAGTTGTATAAATGTAAATACGTCTTATTCAGACAGCAAACTTATTCACGGTATTATTTTGCGTGTGCTCCACAATAAGAAGCAAGCCTCAAGTTTCTTTATTTTGTGTACTGTACAAAAGATTGCAAGTAAATAAACTTTTAAGTTGTGTTATGTATATCGTGCTTCTTGTATACAACGCGGAGTACCCGGAGAAAACCTGTCCCGCCTCAGATTTGTCCAGCATAAATCTGACATGGAGTGACCGGGATTTGAACCACGGAACCCAGCGGTGAGAGGCCGGCGCGCTACCGCCTGAGCCACAGAAGCTGTTCTCTTGCCTACATAAGCACATACAATTAAATAACGACACTTGTTCTGATGGGCTGTATATCGGTACGTGGCAGAGGGGCGTGACCAGTCTTAAGGACAATAACAGTTAGGAAGTGCATTGTCTGATACGCGGGTTTTCAGGCGCGTTACAGATATGAAGTGGAATCGTGCGACATTTTTTTGACTTCCTTAAAAAATATCGTAGTAGCGAACTTTATTCTAATCCGCAAAAAGGACAGGCAAATTGAGAGTGATATGGGCTTTCTTAAAACATCTGCTCGAGTGTATGTTTGATTGTGCCGCCCACGTTGATTTGAGCAGCGACAGCGGCGGGGTATTACCGATTGCCTGGTTAATGGCTCAATGAAGTGTAAGCAACAACTTCTGGTCAATTGCATCTTTTAATTATGGTGCACAGTAATTAGAAATGGGACGTGCAATATCAGCCAACTCCAGACGGCTGAGTGCGTCCCATTAGCCTCCTCACGGAACACTAGGCTGCACTTAGGCGCTTTCTTTAAAACCACTTGTTGTGCCGCATCATGTTCAATTCCCACATTCACTACACATCAGTTGATAGTATTCGTTCCTTGGAATATTATTGGAGAAATTAAAATGCCTGCAGTGCATTTCGAAAACAACAATTGACTGTCGTAAAATCACCAGGCAAACTTCAGCAGCAGTTTCTGAGATCGATAATTACACTCCTGGCTTCACAAGACACATATTTTACCTGGCAATAATCCAGTATGTCACAGTCACTAGTCTGGAAATCTAATTTAATGTGCTATAAATTGTTCCTTTATGTGTGATATGTTATGCTACTTGTCTGAACAATTTGTTAAACTTCGGTGTGATGTTTCTTTTAGAGGAAGAGACTAATTCACTGTCCTGAGATGTTAGACCCCCTTAAACAACACACATCATCGTCATCATGTTTCTTTTCCAGATTCTTCTAGAAAAACAATGTCATGTACATAGAAATTCAGAAACATAAATCTATATACTGTATATAAAATAACATGTCCTGACTGACTGACGGATTCATCATCGCCGAGCCCAAACTACTGTACATAAAGAAATTAAATTTTGGGGATACATTTATTTTAGAGTGTCGGTCCTCATAAGGGAAGACTTTTGATATTCCATCCCTAGTGGGGTGAAAAAATGAAATGGCAAGTGGCTTTTAGTGCCGGGATGTGTCTGAGGACTCCCGCTCGTCAAGTGTATGTCGTTTGATTTGACGACGTGCGCGTCATGACGAGAAATAAATGATGTTGAAGACGTCACATACATCCAGCCACGTGTCAGCGGAATTGACCAGTGATCGTTAAAATTCCCGACGCTGCCGGGAATCGAACCCCGGACCCCTGTGACCAAAGGCCAACACGCTAACCATTCAGCCATGAAGCTAGACGGGGGTGACATTGGCGTGAATTGTTTGAAATATTATATCTGAAAACTTAGCAGTTTAGATACGTATAAAATGGTATTTGGAATTTCGTTTAAAAATAAAGAAACCCGCATTTTCTTGGAATTCCGGATGGGTGAGAAAGCGTCAAAAAGCAGTTGAATACCTTTTATAAGGATACTTGTGTCTCAAAAACTGAAGATCTTACAGACATGAAAAGTAGCATTTGGAACTTCCTTTAAAAATAAAGAAACATCTATGGTTTTTTGGAAAATCAACTTAAGTGGCAGTGAACAGGAGTGACAGAGGGGATGAATCTTTAAAATGAGTATATCTACAGTATATCTCAAAAACTTCACATGTCACAGACCTGAAAATTGGTATTTAGAATATACTTTAAAAATAAAGAGACTCATACTTTTTTTTGTTTTCGGAAATTTCCATTCATGGGGGGTGAAAAGGGGGTTCAATGCCTTTAATTACGATACTTATAACTTAAAAACTGGAGATGTAACAGACGTGGAAATTGGTATTTGGAATATCCTTTAAAAATAAAGAAACGAATATTTTGTTGTTTTCGGAAAATCCACTTAAGGGGGGTGAAATGAAGTGAAGAATGAGGATACTTATATCTTAAAAACTGAAGATATTACAGACGTGGAAATTGGTATTTGGAATCTCCTTAAAAATAGAAGG
The DNA here is from genome assembly GCF_040414725.1 of Anabrus simplex. Classification (NCBI taxonomy): domain Eukaryota; kingdom Metazoa; phylum Arthropoda; class Insecta; order Orthoptera; family Tettigoniidae; genus Anabrus; species Anabrus simplex. The sequence goes on along the minus strand of NC_090271.1, from coordinate 17,011,082 downwards.
CAATTTCACAAATTTCGATTGCAGAGAGGTACTGGGGTAAATGAAACTCAACCTTTCGGTGAGTTTTCAAACCTTAAGGAATTTTCGGAAAATATGTTAGTGTAGTATCTTAGTACTTTTATCAAATTACGAAATCCACGCGAACAAAGCTGCGGGTAACAGCATGATGTATGATTTAATTGCCAACAAATAAATGAAAAAGGACTATTTGTTTGTCGTCCACCTGACTTGATAATTTGATTAATTTCAGGATTTCAATACCTATTCGATTCCTGTCGAACCCTCTAGAGGTCAAGATTATTTAAATGTTGAAGCCTTTACACTTATACGAACAACAACCTTGTGTAATCCCTTTACCAATGTTGCTTTCTTTCTACGAACTCTGTCCTACTCTTAACCGAGGTGTTTGATTTATGTGAAGATTCTCTAACAGTCTTCTTCCTTTCCAATCTACTCCTGAATTGGCTCGTTCGATCCTGACTCATTCCGGTGGTATTTGAAGATGCTCAGATCAATTCTGCAAGTTTCTCTGGTAGTTTGTACTGCGATAGGTTATTATTAATATGAATAAGAAGATCGACAACTTACAGTAAAGTATTAACGAGTAGCTATAGTACGAACATTTCTTAGTATCGATAGTAAACTATTATAATATAATCCTGATAAAGGACAACTCGAGGGCTCCTGTGTTTACTTAAGTTTATTTCTGTCCTAAAACTCGGGTTCCTTGGCTGAATGGTCAGGTTACTTGGCTTGGGATCGATTCCCGAGCGAAACCGCGTTTAGCTTCTTCCTCTGGTTCGAGGACCGGTTGTTTGTGTTTGCCACACTACACATCACCCTACCAGCCGCCATAGAAACCCAACAGTGAGTAAATCCTGCATATGGGGTTGGCGTGAGGAAGGGCATGCGGTAGTAAAACTGGGGGTTGTCTATATAAAGTGCCTACCCCACTTACACTGTCCCAGACACCTTTGTTCGCAATATTCGTTGTTCTCAGTCGCAGTGCACTTTTTGAAGCGAGTGTCGTAGTTAGTCTTGAGAATTTTGTTCAGCTGTCTGGTGGTCCCCATAAAACATTAGTCTTCTCTTTCTGATATCCCTTCAGACTCGTTATTGTGCTCCTTTCTTGACTCCAGCAACGGTCTAAGTCCCTAGAAATCCCTTTAAGAACTTTATTTCTTTTTCTCTACATCTTAAATTGGCATTCTAGCGAAGGATTCGTTTATTGATAGGCTGTACGCTAATGTCTGCTCTTGACCTGCTAGAAGAGGGATTTTGGTTTGTATGTCTTAACGCAGAGCCCTTCCCTTCGACGCACATTTCGAGTTAAAATTTCCTCCAAGTACTTCAATATTTCACCAAAGATTCCAAAATTCCACCGAATGACGTGGGGTGTGCTATCTATTTTCCCCATAACCGTCAGGCTATTCTGCCGGAGTTATCAGCATTAATGCAGTTCCTTGGCTATGCCAAGACAAGACTATGACAAGATATGCTATTGGGTTATTAAGAACCATTGGAAAAATATATATTGCAAAATGAGATTGGTGTTTGTGGGTTTTATTGATCTTGAAAAAGCCTTTGACAGAGTACAGTGGGAAAAAGTGATGGACATACTGAAGAAAAAAAGGAGTAGATTGGAAAGAAAGAAGACTGATAGAGAATCTTTACATAAATCAAACACTTCGGTTAAGAGTAAGACAGAGTTCGAAAGAAGAAAACAAAATTTGCAAAGGGGTTAGACAAGGTGTATGTCTTTCACCAACCTTGTTTAATATATACCTTGAGGATATCAATCGAAGTTGTTATCGAGGCAAGCAAGGTGTTAATGTGGGAGAAAAGAAAATTGAATGCATCAGATTTTCTGACGACATGGTGGCCCTAGCAGAAGCTGAGAATGTGATGAATATCATGGTGGAAAAATTTGGCAGCTCGTGTGTAAACGTTGGTATGCAAGTTAACAAAACGAAGACCGACGCAATGATCATGAGTAAGAACAAGGATGTAACAGCAGAGATAGGTCTCTCAGGTGAACAAATAGAATGAGTATCTGCATCCAGATATTAAGGAAAAACAATCAGATGTGATCTATACTGTTCGGATAAGGCGAAGAGCAAGATCGCAATGGCCAAGGAAGCAAATGGACCTTAAGAAGAGCTTTGTTGCTCTTTATGGGTCTGAGACTTGGACTTTCAGAAGGGGGAAATAATAATGAAATCTTTTGAAATGTGGGTATGAAGAAAAATGGAGATCAACTGGCAAGACAAATTAAGGAGTGAAGTAGTATAGGAATGAGTAGGCGAAGAAATGACGACGATAGTGGAAACCATTAAAAAGAGAAAGAAGAATCGGATAGAAACACAGGCACTGGAAGGAAAAGTTCCGGGGAGAAGGTTGAGACGAAGGAAGAGGTATCAGATTATGGACAGTGTGAAAATTTATGGAAGATACTGGAAGACTAAAAGGATGTCTTGGAAAATTCATGTAAAAACCTGATGATAAGCAGAGAGCCGATGATGAAGATGCCTATGCTATAAGATTTCCTCGTGAAAATATCACCATTCTCACAGATTCTCGGAATGTCCTATCCCAGACTGGAGCCACGGAGATCATGAGGTTAACCTTTCTCTATACAATATCTACGAGGGGGAATCATATACAAACGGGATTTTATTTCTTATTTAAATTTATTTATTTGGAAAACACAAGGCAATTACAATTTATTTTTCCACTTGCAGTAGTTTCCTGCATTGGAAATGCATTTGTCCCAGCGTATGGGCAGCTTTCTGATGCCCTCATCGTAAAACGAACAGGCTCCCGCCACCAGCCAGTTGCGCACGAAGTCTTACACTCCAGTAATCTTCAAATAGCTACCCTCCTAGAACTTCTTTATGTGGCCCGAACAAGTGGAAATCGCAGGGTGACAAGTCCGGTCTGTAAGGAGGATGATCAAGTGTAGTCCAGTGCATTTCCTGTAGCTTGGAGAGCTGCAGTATGGGACCGCGCATTGTCGAATCCGTTCGTCCCGTCTTTTCCGGCGATATGCAACCCTCGCCTTGTTCAACAACTCGCAGTTGGAAGCAGCATTGATTGTGCGTCGTTCATACAAAAAATCAATCAGCAAACTGCTTCGCCGTTCGAAGAAAACTGTTGCAAGGACTTTGCAAGCTCACAGTCGAGTCTTGGCTTCCACTGGTGCTGCCTCCCCTTTCCTCCGCCACTCCTTACACACACGCATCCTTGACAATGTTTGATCACCGAACTGTGCAGTCAAACTCTGGCAAATTTCCTCCGCTCTAACTCCTTCATGAGCAAGACATTTTATATAATTATGCGTTGCGCAGTGGAGGGGTGCACCTGTTGCTCCGACATCGTGAGCATTACTGACGAAACGGCACGCTCTCCCCACTCCTAACGGTCCCGCCTAACCATAGCCAGTCCTACCAACTGTTGATGTTCAAGGACAAAAATCCCGTTTATATTTGATCGACCTTCGTATTTACTTCCTCATCCTCCCACGCGAGGAGGGCGTGCGGTTAACCTCCGATCTGGAGAGAGGAGCTTTGCGCGTAAACCTTGGGCTACTTTGTAGTGTGGTGAAGACAGTAATGATTAATTGTAGGGATCAAGTTGGTGTGCCTTGTATGAAAGGCTGAGAGGGAAGGTGCCGTCACCGCCGTACAGCAAGTCTCGGCGCCATAGCTCCATGGATGTCATCGAGATGTTAGGTGACACATTACATTCACGAACCTCAAAATGCATCGTACACATAACTCACATAACCCACTTAACATTGACCAACGAGATTATTTTAGCAACGTTCTGTTTATGTATGGATGGATGGTCAGACAATGTTACCTAGCAACCGTGCAGGCTGTGATGTAAGGTGTGGACGGATGGTCAGACAATGTTACCTAGCTACCGTGCAGGCTGTGATGTAAGGTGTGGACGGATGGTCACACAATGTTACCTAGCTACCGTGTAGGCTGTGATGTAAGGTGTGGACGGATGGTCAGAAAATGTTACCTAGCTACCGTGCAGGCTGTGATGTAAGGTGTGGACGGATGGTCAGAAAATGTTACCTAGCAACCGTGCAGGCTGTGATGTAAGATGTGGACGGATGGTCAGAAAATGTTACCTAGCTACCGTGCAGGCTGTGATGTAAGGTGTGGACGGATGGTCAGAAAATGTTACCTAGCAACCGTGCAGGCTGTGATGTAAGGTGTGGACGGATGGTCACACAATGTTACCTAGCTACCGTGCAGGCTGTGATGTAAGATGTGGATGGATGGTCAGAAAATGTTACCTAGCAACCGTGCAGGCTGTGATGTAAGGTGTGGATGGATGGCAAGACAATGTTTTCTACCATCTGGTTACCATCTGAAATTATCACCTGTTGGTGGATGGCCAATACTCGGAGGCATATTTAAGATCATTTGATTTACGGAAAAGGTAAGTGTGGGGCCTTAATTTGGTTCATTCAACTCCAGAGATAAGACGTAATTTTATCTATGTCAGGTTAGTTCTACAATACCTGTGCGTTGCCGGGAATGTGCTCTTCAACTAATCTGGATAACTAGCTATCGATAGGAAAGTCGCAGCACTTTTGTACTTTATACAAGCAATTTATTAGTCTGCATTAAAGTTTGGTTACGCTTCACTTGGCGAACGGACAGCGCGGTATTAACGGAATTTAGAGATACAGGAAAAGTCACAATGTTCAACTATCAATGGAACACAGCTGACGTACAGTGGTTGATCATATTATTAGGGCCCCTAGGTAAAAATTGAAGAATTTATGTTTGGATCATTGTTCGTTTCTAAGTGTTTACTTATTGCTTATTTTTATGGTTGGATATTATTAATTACACATTTCCATAGTTAAATTCAACAATCAGCCCTACATTAAGAAGCGTAATAATGAAAACTCTGGTCAAGAATTGAGAGAGTCGCCAATTATGTTACAGTTGCTTGCTGACTGTTGTTGGACTAAAACACGTGATTTATTGTAGATTTGTTTCCTTGCATCTCTTGTGCGAATTTTGCTCTTTAAGTGATACAGTGAAGTGACACGAGTAGAATACAGTTAATTATAGTTCAGTATATACTTAAAAATACGGGTATTTAGAAAACAAACATGGGGAAAGCTAAAGACCTTTCTCCTAGTAAAATTTCGGAAATAAAAACACTTTTAAAGAATACTGATTATTCTCATAGAAAAATAGCGTCTATCACTTCTGTTTCAAAGTCAACAGTGGACAGAATTAAGAAAAACTTGACCAAGGCACGAATTTGTCACCTAAACGGGTGGGTAAATGTGGCCGCAAAAGAATCACTTCTCCACGAGAAGAACGCCTGTTAAGAAATATCGTCATTAAACATGGAAAAGCTTCAATGAAAGTCATTAAAACAAAGATTCGACAAGCGGGGATCAACGTATCTTCAATGACAGCTCGTCGGAGGATCAAAGAGCTGGGTTTCGCTTGTCATCGTCCAGCAAAGAAACCATCACTGACACCAACCATGATGAAGAAGCGACTATTATGGGCAAAACAACATCGAAATTGGACTGCTGATGAATGGGAAAGGGTAAGCTGTTTACTTCCTGCCTGTTATGCTCAACCGCACTTGGCGTAAACAGGTTTTAATACAAAACTACATTTTTTTCCAGGTTTGCTTCTCGGATGAGTCATCAATACATATACTTGATAACAGATCTGTATTTGTGAGGAGGCGCAAGGGTGAGAAATACAATAGTGACTGCATTGTCAAGACCGTTAAGCACCCGTTAAGTGTCATGGTGTGGTCCGTCATCAGTAGTAATGGAACCGGCCGCCTGTATATTGTCGAAGGAATCATGAACCAACACCAGTACATTAAGGTTCTGGAGAAACGGCTACTTCCCCAAGTTCGTGAATGGTTCCCAGATGGCAAATTGGTGTTTATGCATGACTCTGCACCTTGTCACAAGGCTAAAACTGTGACAAAGTTCCTTCTGGACAACAAAGTGAAGGTTCTGGACTGGCCTGGCAATTCTCCTGACCTCAACCCGATCGAGAACCTTTGGGGGCTAATGAAGAGGAAAATTTGTGCTCATAATGTCACGAATAAGATCCAACTGATCGAAAGACTAATCAATGTGTGGCATCACGATGATGAAATTTAAAAAAGCTGCCTCAGATGCATTTGTAGTATGCCAGATAGAGTCGAAGCGGTAATTGCTGCGAAGGGAGGTGTCACCAAATATTAGATTTTCCTAGTTTCTTTAGTTTTTCATGATTTTCATTAACATTTCAAATGTAAAACTGTGTAATATATTTGTCAAAAGTCCACTTTAGATTAATTAAATGTATATCAGTGAAGTTTGTGTATGTCTTATCAAGTTTGAAAAATACAACTTTCACCTAGTGGCCCTAATAATATGATCAACCACTGTATGTGCGATGGAAAGAGTTAGCTGGAAGAATTGAGGGACGAAGTAATCCAATCCCACACCGTTGTATTTTCCTTACAGAGAAAATGTTTTTAAAAGGGATTAGATTAATCAAATAAACCTATAAAATAGTAAGTAAGTAAGTAAGTAAGTAAGTAAGTAAATAAGTAAGTCAGTCAGTCAGTCAGTCAGTGAGTGAGTCAGTAGAAATGCTCTGAAATGTATTTTATTTATCACGCTACTATAGTCTCTCACGTCAGACTCGAAATGTGTACTCTAGGCACACGGCCTCAGCTGCTTATAATGTTGTCGTGAAACTGATCACCTTAATTCGAGGTGGACCTCCACCAACAAAACGTATCCATGCTGAAATGGAGGTATTGACAACGGAATGCGAAGTACCATGAACTGAAATACACCGTAGGTCCTGTAATTCCCAGTACCGTCGAGTTAGAAAAAGAACAAGTGTTGATGAATGGAGGTCAGATAGGAAAGGTGAAAACGAAGAGACTGACACAAGTAAGTACAATCAGTGCCAGACTCAGCTAAGGAAACCGTGGTCACCAACACAGGCTCCCACGTTGGGGGTCCCTTACTTGCGTTTTACGGAAGGTACGGGATATCGTTGACTTGCGAGACTGAAAATGGGAAACCATGGACAAACAACCTTCAGGCTTGTCAATGGCGGGGATTAAACACACCATCTCCCAAAAGCAAGCTTACATCTCCTCGACCGGTACTGCAACCAACTCTACCCCACAGTCCCGCTTCTTGATACGGGGTCGGGGGTAAGGTGAAATGAAACTACATACCTGTTTTACGGCTGGATGCCCTTCCTGGCGTCAACTTCAAGTGAGGATATAATGAAGACGAAATTAATTATGGTGAATGTAACTGGGTGGTGACGTGAAGGGTTTGGCTGTGGCCCTTGAATAGGAGTTGTCTCGACATTTGCCTGAAAGTGAAAATGGCAAATCACAGAAAATCCTTCTTAGGATAGTCAACGCTGGGGCTCGAACCCACGCGTCCCCCGAGTAGCACATTAAGTCGCGCGGCCACTACACTCGGCTGCAATATCCATGCAACAAAGCTCCATTACTCAAGCGACTCTGCGTTGAAAACATCCTAGCCCGCGAGGACTCGCCGCGTGGTCTTTTCCACCGCACATTAATTTATTCACTTGTAATCTGCAATGAACTTACATCTCGTCTTGCTCTTGCTTCTCTTATCCTCCGCTGGAGAGTTGACAACGCTAGTGCAGTAACAGTTAATCTAAATTTGTTGTCCATTGTTACCGGGAGGAAGGAGCTCTGACCTCGACAGAAGTTGCGGTCTTTTCCACCGCGCGTTTGGCGTTGTTTTGTTTGTGTTCCGTACTGCGAGTCTTAATAGTTCTTTCTGCGTGTAGTGTTATGTTTCATGTTAGAAATCATGGATCCGAAGGAAATAGAGAGGATTGATCAACTTCTGCGAAGCGTAGAAAAAGAAGAATCAGTGAACCGAGCTCTTCAATGACAACAGTGTACTGCAAGGCGCTTGATGATGAAGATGACGATAGCGATTTTGAACCGTTTGATGACACTACAGCATCTGATGAAAGTGAACATGATACGGAAAGTGAGGAGTCTGGCGAATCTGAAGACGATATAGACAATCCTAGCGTGGAGCCTTATCAAGTACCACATCTGCTTGGTAAGGATAATAAAACAAAGTGGGATGCTCATGTAATGTGTGAAACAGGCCGTAAAAGAAAACGGAATATAGTGAAACCTTCTCATTTACCAGGTGCAATAAGGGAGGTAAGACATGTCCAATCTTCATTAGAAGCCTGGCAGTTGTATTTCCGTGACGGTGAACTGGAGGAAATTGTAGCATATACTAATGTATGGCTTGACAAAAATCGGACTAACTATAGCCGGCCACGTGATGCTGCCAATACAAATATTGTAGAACTCAAGGCTGTGATTGGCCTTCTTTATTTGGCAGGATTAGTCAAATCAAGACATTTGAACTTGAAGGACTTATGGGCTACAGATGGGACGGGTGTTGAAGCTTTTCGCCTAACAATGTCCAGAACACGATTCCAGTTTATCTTACGTGCACTCAGGTTTGATGATATAAATGATCGAGGTAATAGGGTGATAGTTGGTGATAGTTGATAAATTAACTCACATCAGGAAGATCTTTGAGGACTTTGTGACCAGATGCATGAAATATTATTCACTTAGTGAATATCTCACAATTGATGAGATGTTTCAGGGGTTTCGTGGTCGTTGGCCATTCACGCAGTATAATCCAAATAAGCCAGATAAATACGGCATCAAAGTATTTTCCATGGTAGATGCCAGAACATTTTATGCGTATAAAATGGAAGTTTACGTAGGAAAACAACCGGAAGGGCCTTATCAAGTTGACAACAGTGGCTGGTTCAACCAATTTCCGGGTCTGGACGGAATATTACCATGGACAATTGGTACACCTCAGTACCATTAGCCGAATCATTGCTCAACAATCACAATCTTACAATCGTGGGAACAATGAAGAAAAATAAACCACAAATTCCTTCAGTTTTTGTTCAAACCATGCCTCGTAAAGCGAATACTAGCCTGTTTGCGTATAGAGGACAGCAAACACTTCTCTCATATGTACAAAGAAAAAACAAAAATGTACTTCTTCTTTCTACGACCCAGTTTCAGGAGAAGCGAACAAAGCCGAGATGCTTACTTTTTATAACCTCATCAAAGGGGGCGTTGATGTCGTAGACAGGATGAAGTCTGAATACTCTGTCTCTAGAATCAGCAATCGCTGGCCCCTAACATTAATCTACATGCTTTTGAACATTGCTGCCATCAACAGTTTTATTATTTTTAGAGGCAGGCCTAACGGAAGTGGCATAAATCGCCGGAAATATTTGAAGGAGCTCTCAGTGATGCTACGAAATAGTAACATGATTCATCGTGCATCGAATGACTGCATTGCTCCTGATGTAATGATGCGTTTGCGTAGCATTTTCGGTATTGAAAAAGAGGACCAACGTCACCAAACTGTAAATCAGACAGACAATGGTCGCTGTGCTTATTGTGACAGAAAGAAGAATCGGAAAACCAAAACTAAATGCGCTTCATGTTCACGTTTCATATGTAAAGAGCACACATGGCCATCATGTGTCTAGTGCGCGGAGAAAAGTGTCGAAATCGTACAGGAGGAGGGGGATGATGACTAAATTCTTCAGCATTTGTGAAATCTGGCAAGTTCTGAACGGTTTTCCTGTATTGCACTCAGTGTTAAGTTCCGAGATTTGTTTTGAAGCAGCCATAGGTGATGAAAATTACTAATGATTGGTGCATTGGGACTGGAGTGGGTTTTCATTCTTTAATGTTTATTATTGTTTGCATTTTACATTTCCAGAGTTCAGTTTTTAAACATCGGTAGCCATAAGTTCTGACGGACAGATGTTCAAAGTAGTCAAATGAAATGAATATATCTTTATTTTGTGTCTTGTAGAATATTTTCTCACCTGATTAGACATACATTTGTGTAATAAAGCTATGATATGACATTTCGGTGTATTGTGTTCGAAAAAATAATTTTTGCATTAAATAATGGCCATGGATTCTGTGCGGTCGAAAAGACCGCGCGCGAGTTCTGGCGAAATAATATCAGTGCGAGTTCTCCTGGGCTAGGGATATCAGCTACGAATTTTAGGCAGATAAAATATAATATGACAATATTTTCATTATTTATCCGCAGATATTACAATCCTAAGGTTAATCATCGTTATTCGATCTGTTAGATTAGCAGTTTGCCTTTTCTACCACTACGAGCGCTATTATGCTTCAATGCATTGTTTCATTTAAGCTCCACTACGAGCGCTAATGTGAGCCAATGCAGAGTTTCATTTAAACCCTTATAACCACATTCGGCGTGGATATTTTTCAAGAAACAAAAAGAAAACCGAGGCTATTGAACCGAGGAACACATTACATGAGCAATTTAGTGAATAAGTTAATTTGGCTAAGATTTGATTCAGAAACAAAACGTGTAGAGAAACAAGCGATTTTGGGCGGTATTTCCGGAACTGCATTTAGGCCGGAAGTAATTTTCGATTTTTTTTTAGTTTGATAGAGCTATCCAGCAAAAATTATTAAAAACCTTTCCGGGCTCTTTATCCCTTGAACTTTCGGCACAATTGAGAAAATTGCTTACTTTTACGTTTTTCGTAGCATGTGGATCCCTACTGTGTCTGCTAAGAAATATTTTTAACAATAAAACAACAACAATAATTTTCATTTTGTATGTAACGGGTGTACATTGTTATTGGTATAGTAGACTGCGTCGGGGATGGAACTGTTTTAAACGATGTTGATGATGACTCGTTCTGGTGGTTTGGTTCTGTTATTAACATCAAAGCTTGCGAAAGAAAGAGTGAGTTGGGGCTTGATGCATATTTGAATGTTGATTGGGGACATAGTGCAATAGATTAGTCAACATGATGTGATGTGGTCTGCTCTGCTGCCAAGTTCACAGAATGTCATCACATTCGTAATGGAACTGTTGTGGGATGCACTACATGAAAGAAATTGCCTATATATTTCAAAACAGAGCGCTGCTCATTTCCTTGGATATTCACATTGCTTTGCTTTTGCCCGAGTTTGATAGCAGTCAATAGTTTAGTCAACTAAGTGATGTGTGCGTATTATAAAATCCCCGTTCAGGGTCTCTGTTTGTAGGGTTAATCTCCAGAACCACATAACTGATTTTGATACTGTTTTCAGTGCTTTATAGAGAATTTCTTGAGAAAGGTTTCTGGTGTATGGAATTTTCATCTAAAGCTACCATTTTTTTTACAATTGGCTTTACGTCGCACCGACACAGATAGGCCTTATGGAAACGATGGGTTAGGAAAGGACTAGGAGTTGGAAGGAATCGGCCGTGGCCTTAATTTGGGAACAGCCCAGAATTTGCCTGGTGTGAAAACCACGGAAAACCATCCTCAGCGCTGCCGACAGTGGGGTTCGAACCCGCTACCTCCCGGTTGCCATCTAAAGCTAAGGAAGTCAAGTAGTGGCAATTTTAGTGTATGAATTCAAAAAGAAAAAATACGATCAACCGAACGTTTTCTTTTACGCTGCCTAAACCGTTAGTGATTGGTCCTGCTCATCTGCATAAGAAGAGATGTACATAAAAAGTCGATAAAAATGTCGGTGAAACAAAACACACCTCAATCAGCGTTTATGTGTTGCGGTAAAAATAGGATCAACCTTAAAAACAGGAACTATATTTTGAGATGTAATTATCAAAATAAATCGTTTCTTTCGCCTGAAGAATTTAATAAGGATAGAAATACCGTTCACGGTAGTTACTGTACTTTCCATGAACGGTTGAAAGTTAGTGTTATTTTATTGAAAGTGTACGAATAGTTTAAAGGAGTCGCACGATATGTTGTACAATCATTTCTACAATATTTGGATCGCTCTCCCTGGATCATTCAACATATAAAGCTGAAAGCTTTGAGATTCAATGTTCTTGGTTTAGGACAAACTAGAAAGTGGGAACATTCCCCTGTTGGTAAGAAGAACCCTGCTGCAGAGGAACACCTACTGTACATGAGAGTCACGAGTTCTGTTCCGCTGAAAGTAAAATCTACATTTTGGGATCAGATGTTTTGGAGAAAGAAAAATGCGGGAAATTATGTGGCATGTGCAGTCCCCACAGCGAAACATGGAGCTGGCCCAGTTGGCTTGGAGGTGTATGCCAGCTAAAGGTGAAGGGAATATTGAATTTATAGAAGACACGATAGACATAGTAGAACCTCCGAGGCTCAGGTTGAAGCGCGCCCGCCACTCATAGCTGGGTTCTGTGGTTCAAATCCCGGTCACTGTGCTGGACAAAATGGGGGTGGGACAGGTGTGTCTCCGTGCAGTACGGTTTTCCCTGTTATCTTTCATTCCAGCAACGAGTCATTAATCACTACCCCAGAGCAGTGTGACAGGCTTCGGTAGGCGGTCCAGTTCCTATCCTCGCCACTAGATGGGTGTGTCATTCGTTCCTTTCCTGACCCCGTTTAAACAGCAAACAGGCTGTGGATTTTTATTTTCGTAATGGACAAGGTAGTGTATAATGAAGAACAGCGTTAAACCAAGTGCTGATCTACATGTTTCAAACACACCCTGCTCTAAACAAGGAGCATTCCATAACAATTGAAGGACCACAGTCCCGCACAAAATGATTTTCAAGATTAAGTTTTTAAGTCGATTAAATAACTCAAAAGTAGGTATAAAATAATATTTAACAAATGGAACACGAACAGTAGAGAAGTCAGGACGTTGATCATGATTTACTGTTGGGCTGAGAATATTCTGAAAGAAGTGTTTAAGCATCAGTTGGTGCATCGTTCCTTTGTCTAAACCGATTTGAGTGCTTGAGAATCGGGACTGGACAGGGATTGTTTTAAATTCATTACCGGTACATCCTTCAATATTGCGGGTTTAATGGGCAGTCTTTCATTGTGTATTTCTTTCAGTACATTTGGGTCACTTTGCACGATAGACTTTCTTAATTTCTTGTTTTCTGTATCTTGAAATTCCCCCCCCCCCCAAATCAGAAAAACAGGTTACAGATAGCTTCGAAAGTAGTTTGCCTTTTTAACCACAAATCATGCCTCCAATTATTCAAGCTTTAAAATTCTAATTGACCGTTTAGCCATAGGGCACTTTTAAAAATAAAGCACAGATAAAATGACTGTCCAAGTTTCAAATTTGATGACTGTGGCACAATCGAGGACAGTGAAAGATGATGGTTTGATTCTGCTATTTCTGATGACGTCCCTCCAGTCATCGGGTGTCTCAGTGTACAATTTTGCTTTGACAAGACACATATCCTTATCTCCTTCGATATAAGAGTAGCCTCTTATAGGAAGAACAACTTTTACGGTTGCTAATCGTTTCAGTGTATGGACTGTGTAGTGCAGAAAACACATAACCGTGAAATCATTGTTCTGGCCAGCAAACGAGTCGTAGAAAGGAATGATGTGATTTACTGTTGGGCTGAGAATATTCTGAAAAGTGTTTAAGCATCGAGCACACGTCATCTGTCCCCATTCCGAGCGACACTTTCATCATAAATGTAAAATACTGAGGTTGCTTCTGACAATACAGGGATATTAAAAGAAATGAAATTCAGTTGACGACCATACTGCAAGTCAGATGTGGTTATGTTAGGGGTAGGCAGATGTTTTTTTTAAAAAAAATCAACGGTAACTGTACCAATGTCTTCATGTTTTCTGGATTTTTTTACGACAGTTTCTTTTGACTGATTAAATTTTGCGCTTTTTGTCGAAATGTACTTTTTTGCCTTCTCGTTTTTACGTAGTTCCTGTGCTAATGATGCTTCAGTTTCTTTGTCGGTAGACTTAATAATCTTTTCTTCTAACACTGATATCTCAGATTTCAATAAATCGAAACAATTTCACGTGTCTTTTCGAGGGTATCCAAAAGAAATGTTGAAGTTTCCATCAAAAAATTCACGGAAAGTTGTCAAACCAAGAGTGTGCTCTTCGTTTGACTTATTATACATCCTGTGTAACCAGGCGAATTGGCATCCGGGGGATGGTGGGTTCGAACCTCACTCTCGGGAGCCCTGAAATTGTTTTTCCATTGTTTCCCATTTTTCTACACCAGGCAAATGCTGGAGCTGTACCTCAATTAAGGCCACGGCCGCTTCTTTCCCACTCCTAGCCTTTCCTATCCCATCGTCGCCATAAGACATATCTGTGTCGGTGCGGCGTAAAGCAAGTTCTAAAGAAAAAAACATTCTGTGTAGTTTAGCTTCTTCTAGTCCTTCAGGTAAGTACACCCTTGACGCATACTTTACCTCATTTGGCGTACTTATGTACAGAATGTCAGTTTCTTAAACATACTCTTCCATTTTGTAAAATCAACGATGCATGTTTGGTAGTCAAAATAATTTCATTGCAATGTTCTTTTAACAAAAATATTTACAATGCCATACTAAAATAAAGCTCTTCAACAAACACAGTATAATACAAAATAAACAATAAAACAAAAGTTGTACTTTCCTACGTCACATTGTTATTGATACAGATGTCGCCACTTTAAATAAACATACGAATAAAATACCTCATAGCAGCAATCCAAATATCTGTGGAGTAACCCTCGGCTCTAATGACAGATTGACATCTACGCTACATGGAATTCACAAGTCTTTTGACGACTGATACTGAATCACATTTCAGTCACCACACTTTTTCACTCCTCTTCGTACGAAACATTTCCTCTCTGGACCGTACATTTCAAAAAATCCCATAAATGTTCAATACGATTGAGGTCAGCAGACTGAGGAGGCGTTCTCAAGTGAAGGGCCACGGGGAAGAACATTCAGAGTCCATTTTCCTGCCAAATTGGGATTACCATGTGAACTGGTAGCTTGTTACAGACAGTATGTAACTATGATCCTTTAAGAAAGTGACATTCTGTACATAAGTTGTTCTATGTACGCCAAATGAGGCAAAACCTGTCCAAAATGTAATTTTTAAAGCCAATATAACTATATTGTCACTGA
Organism: Anabrus simplex; assembly: GCF_040414725.1. NCBI lineage: Eukaryota > Metazoa > Arthropoda > Insecta > Orthoptera > Tettigoniidae > Anabrus > Anabrus simplex. Next base: position 16,996,066 of record NC_090271.1, on the reverse strand, counting down.
CAAAAGTGGCTATATTCTCATTAACACATTAAAGGGACTAGTTTCAACCTTGGCTGAGGTCGTCCTCTTCCATTACATAGTCAAAATCGGCATAATTAGAAAAAAACGAAAATTTATTTGAAAACAATGACACTTTGAAAACATCATGAGGTGAACAATGTTTTTTGAAGAGCGACATCAGTGTCCATCAGTTGTTGTATAATGTGATGTTATTTTTATAAGAAAATATTTGTTATGTTCTGGCTGAACTTTTTATTACTGGCGAGGGGGACATCTATGAAACAGAAGTGTGGAACACAGTGGTCCAGTAGATGCCGTCCAGAGTAGATGTCTGGAATAAGAAAAATAAAAAGAGAGAATCAAACCGCTGTTACTTTGAAGAAAAGAAAGTGTATTATACGAAACATCCTCCACACCCCCCTTCCTACACACTCTCATACAGGTTTATGGGTGTCATTCAACCAGTTCTGTTTCATAGATGTCGTCCTCGGGCAATTTTCAAGTAAATATATCCACTGATTGTAAGTCATAGCGTAATCAAGATAATGACTGGTTCCTATGGCCACTGCTTAAACAAAATAGCGCCATTCAACTGTCTCCTGAATAACATCACATTATACAGCAACTGATGAACATTGATGTCGCTCTTTAAAAAAATATTTTTCAGCCAAGACTCGTGATTTTTAGAGTGTCAACACTTTTAGATGTATTGCATTTTTCAGTGTTTTTAATTATGGCAATTTTGACTGTGTAATTGCTGAGAATCGTCTGACGTAAGGTAAAAACTAGTGTCATAAAGGTGTTAATGAGAATATAGGCAATTGGACAGGTGGACACTCCCTTACCTCTTTTAAAAGAGAATATTTCTAAATAAGGATCATTATGATGTAATACATAAATTGTTGTGGAATTAACGTTTACATTATTGTGTAAATGCATTTTTGTCTTTTTACAGTATGGTTTTAAAATTCTGACTGCTATGATAATAGCTGGAGGAAAATGTCGTCGCTGTTCGGGCAAAAGGTTATATCCCACGATGCTCTTCCCATCCATTATTCTCCTTCACGCCTTCCAGCAAAATATGGATATCCAGTCCATAACAACAACTTTCCTTGTGTTCTTTTCCGTATGCTAACGTGTAAAGGGAGTACATTACACTGTAGGAGTACGTAAAGAAGTCGTGCAAACATACATTCCTAGAGTGCGGTACGGTAAGGTTCATTTTGCTTTACACGTAAGAATCCGTAATGAACACAATGAATATTGTTCTAATGGATTAAATATCCCTATGTGGATGGGAGGCGTGTAGGAAAAATAATGGATAGGAAGACCATTGGGAGATATGACCTTTTGTCCAATTCCACACTTTGGTCTCTACACAGTTACCCAGTAATTTTATTCCCGGGCTTGCTAACACGCCCATACCTTCTTTAATTGAAACTTTATTTATCAGGTCGTAGACGGAATGTTACCACAGCCGGTGTGCGGTGGTTTACAAGCCCATAAACTAGAGACGGCCGTGTTCTGCCTAACTCGTGCGATCCGTTACACTGTGTTCCACATTAGGAACAAGCTCCCCTTTCTTGTCACATTATTAAATGATAGCTTCCTTCTGCTTGCTCGAGTCTCGAACCATGCACTTCCACAGCACACGAACACCGACCTAAATCACGGCTGCTGCCTTGTGATCGCCACGAGTACACTCCGAGTAGAGTGATGTAGATATCCGCGATATTCAACCAATATTGGACGAATTGTGTGTCTTAAGAATGATTATCATAAAACTATTATTACTTAGGAATAATTGTTTCTTACGCTATTTTTATTTAATGCGGTTCTTCAGAACAATATTCTGATATACTTTTCAATTAATTCGCATGAAAATTAAAAATGCTCTCTTCTAAATATCTCAGCTTGACCATATCTTATTTATCAGTTCCAAGCAATTCCCTCTGAGCAAATTCCTCTAAAATTGCTCGAAGATTCAGATAAAGTGATCATGTGAACATTTAAAGAAATCCTACAAGTTCCCTCTGATATTGCGGGCACCATGCTATACAGTCCTAGGTAATTCAAGGGACTAGGGCTATTCCGTTCGTGTTGGTACGTTCTTCTTCAACGCATTAATGCCCTTAGAACACTCTTTAATTCCAGAGATCCTTACATAATAAGTAGAAGGAAACCAAAGGAGGAAAGCCTCAACTGTTTCAAAAGGCTTCGTCTAACACAAGATGACAGCGTATTGATAAAAAGGACGACTCCCGATAAATTAGAACCAGGTTGAGAGAAGTTTAGTTTGATAAGTTGTTGGATTTCCCACAGAAAGGAAAAGGAGTTATCCATTTTTCGTCAACACTCTCCAGCCAATCAGTGGAATACTCGCCTTCAAGGATTCCCTTGTAGCGAATGGCGTGATGCCTGGAAAATGACGGGCAACATGGCGGCCGAACGATATATTCCAGACAGAACCATGGACACTAACGTTGTCGGCGCTGCCAAAACGAGGTACAGGTAATTTCGCAGTAGTCAATGAATTAATTACCAGTAACACTACTAATAATAATAATACCTCAAAACGTAAGCGTTTTGTCCTTAATGTTCCTCCTAGCATCCACAAATTGGAATGTTGTTGAGTTACCCAGTTGTAACGATATTTGCGTCTCACTGCAAAGAGTAGCATAATTATGAATGTCATGCCCACCTACCTGATATGACTTGAAGAGTGGGGAGTAAAATATCTACAGACATGATCTAGGAGCGGAGTGGTGGAAGCTCCGTATTTTTATCTTCAGTAGTTCCTGATTTATAAAAACCCTGATGAAACTTGGCCCACCAAGCGATCGCTAATCAGCCCGAAGATCTGCAGATTACGAAGTGAAGCCTAGTCAGAGCAACAAATCCTTTCGGTCGTTATTCCCGGCTTTCTAACAGGGACCGCCATCTTACAGTCAGATAGCTACTCACATGTAGCTGAGTGGACCTCGAACTAGCGCAAAGATCCGTGTCCTGCTAGGAATCCAACCCGGCTACTCCGATAAGAGGCGAGCAGGTTATCCGTAGACTACATGGCCGAGCGTTTAAAGTCAAGTCATAACTAGAGATGGAGAGTTAAAGTCCATAAGACAAATGCGTTTACTCCAGACACGTTATCAGGTTCATAAATAAACTTCGGGGGTTGCTCATTGTACAGCCTTTAATTTAACTGATTAGATGTTCTTCTCTGAGTAATTCACTCTAATGACTGGCCCTGTGTCGATCCCTGCGGTACGTTCACCGAGCAAGTGGCTACGCGGTTTGGGTCCTGCATCCGGGAGATAGTGGATTTGAGCCCCACTGTCGGCAGCCCTCAAGATGATTTTCCATGATTTCCAATTTTTACACTAGACAAATGCTGGGACTGTATATTAATTAAGGCCACGGCTGCTTCCTTCCAACTCCCTAGCCCGTCTTTGACGTAAAACCTATCCGCGTCGGTGCGACGTAAAGTAAACTGTAAAACTTATATAGTTGTACTATGTAGTGTTTGTAATGTAGTTTGGCATCACCTACCTGACCCACGTTAAGTAAAATAAATCAATAATAATAATAATAATAATAATAATAATAATAATAATAATAATAATACAAAATTACAAAAAACATACAAAATTGTCTGGATCAGATACGATAGGTGAGGTAAGCAACGGGAAACTACCTCACTTCTCATTTCTCTAGTACGCCTCTTCAGTGATGCCTAGGCCATCTATGACAGCTGTTGAGGATCCAACCAGCCTTAGGGCTGAAGACTGAACATACATACAGATACGATAAAAAATCTTTATCTCAAAACTCAAAATTACGACACTACAGCACAGTTGTCAAACCGGAAGCCTTTTATGAGTCAGAAATTCTGATAATTGGTGGAAGATCACAAATAAAAACATCGAAAAACAAGATAGGAAACTTCTCAGGAAAATTCTGGGACCTAAAAGGGAAAATGGTATTTGGATGAAATGAAAATCACAGGAAATCTATCAAGTAACAGCAAATATCTCAGACACCGTTGGAAGAAAATAATAAAACTCTACGGTCATCTGATCAGGATGGATAAACAATAGGCTAACACAGAAAATACTAAATCTCGCAGTATCTCAAATCAATCACAACATCTGGCTTACAGAAATAAACAAAGATCTTCAGAAAACTGGTATAAATGAAGAAATCTTGCAAGACAGAAAAAAAATCAGAAATCTCATAAACAAACATAAATTTGCTGATCAACCTAAAAGACAAGCTGCAGGATGGACTGAAGAACGCAAAAGGAAGTAGAGCGAAAGGATCAAAAGATTTTGGGAAGACAAGATGAAACGTTCATACGCGCTCCTCAGTTGGGCATAACGAATCAGACAAACAAACAAATAATAATAATAATAATAATAATAATAATAATAATAATAATAATAATAATAATAATAATAATAATAATAATAATCACCCTCCGTAACCTGCTGCCAGACATTTTGACTAAAACGAATACATTCCTCCAGGGTTTGAAACAAATCATAAAAATATTTGGTGCATTCTTGTTAGTAAAGAGCAAAGCAAGCAAGGTCAAGAACAGGCCACGAAGGCCCATGGTGGGATGGAAGACAAGGCTTCCACTATCCAAAACCTCGGCACTTTGTGGGGTAGAGTCATTAGCTCTACGTCCGGCCGCCTCTGCCCCGGAATTAACCTAGTAATCATTTTTGTTGTAGGCTGAGTGAACCTGAGGGCCATGTCTACCTCCGAACGTGAAAATCCAGTTTCATAAATTTTTCGATTCCCTGATGGGGAATCGAACCCACGTACTTCCGGGTGAACCGAGCACGCCTTTACCGCCAGGCAGCCCCTCATTCTTGTTAGTACCTGACCAATATCAATGTCCAAATAAGTGGTATTATACTTATGGATCACCCGAGACCTTGATGAGAGGATAGCGGTGGTGTAACAAACAGGCTCTAGTGTCATGCAGCATTTCCATCCACCCGAGATGGGTGTACCTTGTTAGCATTGTTTCTATTGTAAATGCTCACACACGTGTATCTATTGATGTACTCTTCACAGTTCGTCCAGCCGTAAAACAATCTCTTCCGGCCAACTTCACCCACATAATTGTACACTAGAACGCTTCTGTTCTCGTTCCTGAAATGCCAATCAGGCAGAAAACCCGTCACTCATTATTATACGACCTATTTTGGTCAATATTTTCTAGTTTGTAATGTGTGCAAATTCAAGTATAGAACGGGCATTACTACCGTAGTCTCCAAATCAATATGGAACTTAGTTCTTCTCCTGGGGAAACTTTCCATACTTCCAAGCTAGTTTCGCACCTCATACAATAGCATTTTCCAGCAGTTTGTTTGACACCAATTCCTTTTCTTTTTTGTATCATTTTTCTTTAGAATACTCTGTGAATCATTACAGAACATGTCAAGGAATAACTGTGCAAGATTACAAGACAATTAGCAAAGAACTGTTCTGCAAGGAGCGATGTAAACACGAAAAAATCCACAGTTCTACTCCTTCGGGGAAGCAATTCAATGTTGAAAATATCCTACGGATATGAGTTACGAATTTTAGGTAAATAAATGAGAATGTATTCTTTATTTATTCGTATTCTTTACAATCCTTTTCTTAATTATCGTTATCCGGTCGATTAGATTAGCAGTTTGCTATTTCCCACCATTACGAGTGCTAATGTGAGACAATGCAGAGTTTCACTTAAGCCCTTATAACTACATGCGGTGTGGATATTTTTCAAAAAACAAAACAAAGCACCATTGATTATGACACTGAATTCGGTGGTGAGACCTTGTACAACCGAACGAGTTTCCCATCCGGTTAGGAGCGTGCAGCTGTGAGCTTGCAGTCAGGAGATAGCGGGTCCGAATACCACTGTCGGCAACCCTGAATATGGTTTGCCGTTGTTTCCTATTTGTACACCAGGAAAATGTAACTTAATTAAGGTCTCGGTCGCTTATTTCCCACTCCTAGCCTTTCCGTATCCAATAATCGCTGTAAAACTTATGTGCGACGTTAAGCAACTTGTAAAAGGTCACAAAAAATACATTAAAAATGTACTCTTCTGTATAGCCAATAACATTTTTGAAATATAATTGTAATAAGGCATGATGATAATAATTGAAACACTACTTGTTTAATATTACATTTATTGTATAGAAATGTAATCGTTTGAGAAAGCACGGGATAAAGTATTGTTACTACAGTTTACAGTATTGTAATGACCAAATTTTCTTCAGTGTAAATATGGTCTATATTTCCATATTGCTTTTGTCTGGTTTCTTGGCTTGTGCCATCGATTCAGAAGGCCCCGGTTTAGATTCCTGGCTGAATTGCTGAATTAATCTTAAATGTCGCAAACATTCCTGCAGTTCGCGCACCCCAATAGCACGTAATTCAACATTATGACAGATGGCTCCCAGCCTCGTCCGAGGGTCTGCACCAGGCCAATAATGCCCATACGGAATTATTATCATCATCACCTAGCTATTCTGCCTTATGGCAGGTCTTGTCATGGGATGAACCTCTTCCACTGTTGCCTGTCCTGCGCAAAGTTTTTCATGTCCGAATATTTATTTCCTTGGATATTGTCCAACATTTGATATTTTTTCCTTCCTCTTCCTCGTTTGCCTTTTACCATTCCTTCTATTCCTTCTTTCAGTAAACAGCCCCTCCTCAAACAATGTCCGATCCAGATAATAATAATAATAATAATAATAATAATAATAATAATAATATATATTATTATATTATTATATTATTATTATTATTATTTAAAGTTAAAGTACTCCAAAAGTAATGTAGTCCAGTCGAACGAAGTCAGGTGATGCAGGAAGAACTGGATTAGAAAATGGAGTGTTGGTGATCATAATAGTAATTTTATTTGCTTACTGTTACGGTTTCTGGAGACGCTGAAGTGCCGAAATCTAGTCCTGCTGAAGTTCTTTTACGTGCCGACAATTCTACCTATACGAGTCTGACGTATTTGAGCACCTTATATACCTCCCGCCTGAGCCAGGATCGAACCTGCCAAGTTGGGGTCAAAAGATCATCTGAACCACTTAGCCCGCCAGGAAGTGGATGAATATTATTACTTTGATAGTAAAACAACTAATGGTAGCAGAAGTAAGGAAGACTAGCATTTCGAATATTGATATAGGTATTAGAAAGATATTTTTGAAGACTTTCGTCGGAACGTGGCATTGTATGAAAGTGGAACATAGACGATAACTATCCCAGAGAGAAAGAGAATAGAAGCTTTAGAAATGTGGTGTTACAGTCAAATGTTAGATGGACAGATCGAGTTACAAATGAAGAGGTACTAAATCAAATTGGTCAGAGGAGAACGATTTGGTGAAATTTGACCAGAGGAAGAGAGAACACGTCGTAAGACACCCAGGACTTGTTCAAGTGTAAGCGGTGCAATCTGTAAGGTGTGTTACTACCGTTTACATTTCACTCTACTGTAATGACCAGTTTTCCTCCAATGTTAATAGAGCCCACGTTTTGATATTGCTGTCGTCCGGTATCTTGACTGGACGATGAACGTATTAGAGTAGATGTAGGTTAGCACAGGATAGGGTGGGAAGGACAGCTGCATCAAACCAGTCTATGGACTGATGACCCAAACAAAACAATAACTTGAAGAGATACGTGAAACTGTAAGACTTCTCCTTTGCTTCAGAGCTTAGGCAGTACTTGAATCTCTATTGAACTATGTGTATTTTAAATCATTCCAACCGACTACCCGTCAAAAAGAATTCACAAACTCATTTGTTGTGATGAGCTTTGATAGAATAAATTTCTTCTGCTATCGTTAAATGAAACAACAACCTCTTCATGCAATTGAGAATGCCTGTCACCTCTATTAGCCGCAATGGAACAAATGTGTCGGCCTTTGACAGCCAGCGAGGGCTACATCCGGCGTGTGCGCGTCACTCTGACATTTCTATCAATAACTACGCACGCCACACGAGGAACAGATCCTACTCATAAATTAACTGCTAATCCAGCCACCCACCGCGCTGCATGACGCCACCCAGCTGTTGGTGTTTACATACCGCGTCACGAACCTGTGTATCTTCTCCCACATCACAGCACACAGCTTTGAGGGTCGATTACAATACAGCCGAGATTTTAAAAAATATACATGTTCATTTGAAGCCATGTTCTCTAATACTCTGTAGCATAATGCCCTGGAATGCTTCACTCGAATTTAAAAGGAGGAGACGAATATGTTGGTTACTAACCCTGCGAGAGCCAGGCTGAGTGGCTCAGACCCCAACTTGTCAGGTTCAATCCTGGCTCAGTCCGGTAGTATTTGAAGGTGCTCAAATACGTCACCGTCCTGTCGGTAGATTTACTGGCACGTAAATGAACTCCTGCGGGACTGAATTTTGACACCTCGCCGTCTCCTAAAACCGACAAAGTAGCTAGTAGGTTGTAAATCTGCGAGACTGGTACGTAATCAGCGCTTTTACTTTGATCCGAACTGCACAAAATACTGCAAATCCCCGTGATGACAGCTGACATCCGATAACAATATGGCATGACAAAAAGAAGAAGTAGACATAGGCAGATCTTGTGGCGACGATGGGACGGGAAAGATAAGAAAACTCCGAAAAACATTTCTAGGGTTAATGACAGTAAGGTTGGAACGCATTCTCCCGAATACAAGATTTCAGTTCTGACGCAAATCGCGTAACCCTCTCGCTCAGTATATCTACTTTTGCAATCAAAATATCTCTCTCCTTAATCGACACTTTTGTTTTTATCGCTAGTGCGAAAGACTGTCTTCTTTTTTCCGACTTGAGTGAGAAACTGAAAACAAAATAAATTATGTGAACCACATTTTAAGAACGTTGAGAGATCTTCCTTGGATGTGCTTCTAAATGAGTCTTTACAAACTAATACCGAGCTTGCTTTAGACTAATATTTATCACACATTTGTAATTCCTCTCCGTAGACAGACGCTCTTTTAACATGTTCCTTTACCTCTGTCGAAACGTTACATTTTTTAAATAATCCCTTTCTGTTCTTTGTACCCACCTGCGAGTGTCAGATTCTTTACGCTCTGTACATAGAAATTATTTTCAGCACCTTTCAAATATATTTTACTCAAAGGGTTTCATCTCTGTGTCCCAGATACCACCTCACGTGTATTTACTTCTTTACAGATATTAAATACTGTAATAAAAATGATAATAATTTTTACGGGTTTTCCCTGGTTCACAGAGGAATAGGAAATACCTGCGTTGAATGCCTGGGCTAGGGACTACTTAGAGCAAGTTCTAGCATAGCATGTTTGGAAAACTGATTTCTTTCCTTTCTAATATTTGAGAGATAGAAAGTCTAATAGAATAACAGGAGAATTGAAAAGGTTAATAAGGAGCTTGTCAGCTCTAACAATAACAATATCTGAATCAGGTACAAAAAACTTTTTATTGACACCTGGCCGTTAAATTACATAGGAAAGAGAATAATTGCCCCTGACGGGTACAATATTTTTAAAGAGAAATGTTTCCAGACTCACAGTGGAGTCTGAGCTCCAAAATGCAAGAGTCTAGCCTCGAAGAGGTAATCAGTTTCTTATGAAACTAGGCAACCCATCGGGTGACCCCACTTCAAGGTGTTCATATATGGTTGCCCCATGGTGGGCTTATCAATTGCTCCACAATAGTAGTGATCACTGTTTCTAAAGAGAACCAACACGAAGACACAGTTACCCTAAGAACTAGACGTAATAAATAGGGACATAATTACCCATAATACACGGGATGAAAGGTAAAAAATGGAAAGGTTGCATATAACAGGCCATCAGCGAAACACCACCATTCCTTCTAGAAATATCAGGAAACCTAATTGGCCTTAAGGTCCAATGACACAGAGGCTAATCCCGTGCTAAAAATGGTGACTAAAGCAGGAACATTTAAATCCGAGACAAGATTTTCAGAATTTAGAGTTGGAAACTTCAGTCACGCAATAGAAAAGTTGAATGAGAGACGACGGAGCGTCGCCACACACGTTCCCTTACATTACATATTTCCCAGTAGGGAATAGAAATAGAGTCCTAAGACTAGGCTCAAAATTCTACGTTTAAACCACCAAGTTAAAACATTACATTAAATGGAATAAACGGCTGGAACCTTCCCCTCAAGCTATCACATGTTTAGGTATTACCTTGTATCGCTGGATCTTCTTCAAGCAGGCCGCGCCCCTGCCTCCATAGGCTTCCGTCAAGTCCTAGTCTCAGGCACTGGAGCAATTCAGACAAGACGGGCTTATATAGTTCCGTAAGGGGAAAGTTCCATATCAAATTGAAGTACACTATGCTGATAGGCTGAATTTCCTTACACACCCCAGTGTTTAATTGGCTAGATAACATATTTACAAGCATATGATAGCTAGGTTGCAGAAGAGGAGGAACCAGCAGAAGTGTTGAAAACTTCAGTACATTAAAAAAAGCAATCCTCAGAAAAAGATTTGCCAGTAACAAAAATGAAATTTCCTCAGCTATTAGTTTGTTTTTAGTCCATGAGATGTCATTAGTTAATAGACGGCAGAGCCATCAGATGGCGCGCGGTTTAAATAGCCGGGAAAGGTGTACCCTTGCTACAATAATAATAGAAACTACTGTAGCTTACAGTGACAAAAATAATTGCCATATTCTAGTGAAATACTTTGAATCTCTTCTCAATTGTGAAATTCGAATACCCATTTTCTCATTTGAAGATAACATGCTTGTCCACCCAGATTCATCCCCTCCAAAGAAAGAAAAAATCAAACAGATTATCCAGTCCCTCAAGAATAACAGCTCACCAAGTAAGGAAACAATGACTGCAGCATTGTGGAAGCATGCTGATCACAAAATGATTGATAAATTGACTGACATTTGGGAAACCCAGAAACTTCCACATGACTGGACTTCTGCTTTAATTTATCCCCTGCATAAGAAAGGGAACAAAACGAATGCTAACAATATGTTACCGTGGCATTTCCCTCCTATTGGTATCTTAAAAGATTCTCTGAAAAGCTCTCCATATCACGGCGGAACAACAACTTGATCCACAGTTGGAAGGGTACCAACGAGGGTTCAGCAAAGAGCGCTCATGTGCCGAGCAAATTATGAACCTGAAATCTATCCTCTCATATCTGAAACTAAACAATAGGAAAGTTTTGGTGAACAAAGAATAAGAATAAGAATAAGAATAAGAATAAGAATAAGAATAAGAATAAGAATAAGAATAAGAATAAGAATAAGAATAAGAATAAGAATAAGAATAAGAATAAGAATAAGAATAAGAATAAGAATAAGAATAAGAATACAAATAAGAATAAGAATAAGAATAAGAAAACTGTAGATTTGTACAAATCAATCGACAAGTTCACCGATACCGTACATAGGAGACGATTGAAATTCAATGGCCACATCTGTAGAATGCACGACATTAGGTATGCAAAAAACTGCTTGGTGTAATTAAATCAAAGAAGGTCAAAATCAGCTTGTTAGAACAAATAAAGCAGGACTTACAGAAGATATCATCAGGGATCGCAAGGCTTCTGGTTGCAAAGCACACGTCCACGGAAAAGGCTAACAGAACCACAGGGAAGCAATGGACGGAAGAACGCAAGAAAGAGCACAGCGAGTTCATGAAGATATTTTGGGAGGACAAGAGGAAAGGTAAACCTTCATCAAGCTAACAAGTTCCAACCCGCTCTGTAAACGGGCATAGGCTAACGAAGAAATAAATAATAATAATAATAATAATAATAATAATAATAATAATAATAATAATAATAATAATAATAATAATAATAATAATAATAATAATTTGATGTGTATGTCATGAGCCAATGGACTATTTTGATGTAATCTTCTATGCCACTCTGTCCTGTGCTAGTCTTTTCTTTCCTACGTAAGTACTACATCCTAAATCTGATCTAATTTGCTTTATATACCGCATCTTGGCAAGAAAAGGGCCACAAGTGCAAAATGATACTTGTGAGATAATTGCAATGTAAGATTTTAAAAGGTCTAGTACAGGGATGGCGAACCTTTTCCAACTAGTGTGCCATTTTAGGTCTGGATTATTATTTTCAACTGTCTACTGTGCCACTTGTTATTTTCATTTGCAATGGATACAACCCCCTCCCCCACTCACCATCGCCATCACCAACTTCTATCCCTAATTCCGATTTACGTTTCATAAGATGTTATTACATATATATAATGCAAAATACCAAATACATGTAATTGCATGTTCCATAGTCGTATTTTGCGAATACCGAAAAAATACATAGTAGCTTTGTTATTTATGTTAGGTTCATAACTTGTCTTCACAACGTTCATTGTAGAAAATATCTACTTGCAGGCCTATGATGACCCAAACAAAGCAAGTAGCGCTGTAGCAAGTTTCTTCATGGCCAGTAGTATAATAGGCAGGTTCTGCGGCCACCTCCACCTCAGGCTCCCAGTGGCCACCTCCACCTCCACCTCAGCCAGAGGCCTCCCAGATGCCTCCTCCACCTCCATCTCAGCCAGAGGCCTCCCAGAGGTCTCCTCCACCTCCCGCGGGAAATTTGAATTTGTAAATAAAGCCACGTGCTTTTTGACAGCTGTCATCGACAACAACGCATCGCTAACCTCAGTACTGCCATCTTGACGGGCCTAAACCTCAGTAGTGCCAACTTAACCTAACTAGCGCGAGGTAAACAAAGCCACGTGCTTTTTGACAGCCACGTGCTTTTTGACAGATTTGTAAACAAAGCCACGTGCTTTTTGACAGCTCTCATCAACAACAACGCATCGCAAACCTCAGTACTACCATCTTGACGGGCCTAAACCTCAGTAGTGCCAACTTAACCTCACTAGCATGAGGTAAACAAAGCCACGTGTTTTTTTGACAGCCACGTGCTTTTCGACAGATTTGTAAACAAAGCCACGTGCTTTTTGACAGCTGTCATCGACAACAACGCATCGCTAACCCCAGTACTGCCATCTTGACGGGCCTAAACCTCAGTAGTACCAACTTAACCTAACTAGCGCGAGAAAAACAAAGCCACGTGCTTTTTGACAGCCACGTGCTTTTTTGACAGCTGTCATCCGCCAGCTTTAAACTACAAAGCACCGTGCTGCCCTCTTTCGTCACCTGTCATCGGCAGTGCTGCCATCTTGACGGGCCTAAACCTTAGTGCTACCAACTTAACCTCACTAGCTCGAGATAAACAAATCCACGTGCTTTTTGACAGCTACGCGCTTTTTTGATAGCTGTCATCCGCCATCTTTAATCTATAGAGCACAGTGCTGCCCTCTTTAGCTACTTACCTTTGAAATGTGGTGGCGGATAATTTGAAAAATGCTTTTCGACAAGCAGCCATCTTTAATCCAGAGAGAACAGTGCTGCCCTCTATGTGGTGGCGGCAAATTGAAAAATTCCACATGCTCTTGTTTGAAAACAAACTCACGTGCTTTTTTGACAGCTGTCATCTGCCATCTTTAATCTATAGAGCACAGTGCTGCCCTCTTTAGTTTGAAATGTGGTGGTGGTAAATTCCACGTGCTCTTGTTTGGAAACAAAGCCACGTGCAGCTGTCATCCGCCATCTTTAATCAACAGAGCACTGTGCTACTATCATGCGGGCAATTTCATCACCTGTCATCCGCCATCTTTAATCCACAGAACACCGTGCTGCCCTCTTTATGGCTACTACCTTAAGCACGTAGTAGCGGACAATTTGAAAAGTTCTGTTAGCTATCATCCGCCATCTTTAATCAAGAGAGCACCGTGCTGCCATCTTTAGCTAGATACCTTTGAAATGTGGTGGCGGCAAATTGAAAAATTCCACGTGCTCTTGTTTGGAAACAAACTCACGTGCTTTTTCGACAGCTACCATCCGCCATCTTTAATCAACAGAGCATAGTGCTGCCCTCTATGTGATGGCGGCAAATTCCACGTGCTCTTGTTTGGTAAAAATAGCCATGTGCTTTTTTGACAGCTGTCATCCGCCATCTTTAATACAGAGAGCACCGTGCTGCCCTCTTTATCGTAGTAGATGTAAATTCGTCACCTGTCATCCGCGGTGCTGCCATCTTTAGCTAGATACCTTTGAAAAGTGGTGGCGGATAATTTAAAAAGAAAAATTCTACAGCAGCCCTCTCTCGACGCTAATTGCATAAGATGGTGGCTATACATGACTCCTTAAGGGTGCTTACGCAAGATGGCTGCTATACACAGGTTCTTATGAGACGCCCTTGGGATGCTTGCGCAAGATGACAGTTAAACATGGCTCCTTATGAGATACCCTAGGGATGCTTGCGCAAGATAGCGGCTGATCTTATGGGACGGCTTAAGGGTCCTTGGACAAGATGGCTTGAGACGCCCTAAGGATGCTTGCGCAAGATGGCGGACACAAGATGGCAGCTATACATAACTCCTTATGAGACGCTTTAAGGGTGCTTGCGCAAGATAGTTGCTACTCTTAGCTTAGAGGCTAACGTGTCGTGATAGTTCGATTCATTAAATTTAGGGCTTAAATGCAAAATGTTAAATATATCGAAAACGGTGCACCGTAGAGCAAAACGGACAAAATTTTTCTGCCTAATACCTAGGTTCGCAGTATGAGGAACAAGAAAATCATAGTCTAATGATGGGATCAACGGTTCGGTTCCTACTTAGGCCCTTTGGCATTTGCTCTGTTTTAGCTTGTATTGAAGCGAGTCTTCGTAACATGATCAGTTCTAGCTATGGTAGAGAGTATAACGTACCGTGCAGGTTCGATTCATTAAATTTGGAGGCTTAAATGCAAAATGTTAAATATCTCGAAAACGATGCATCGTAGAGCAAAACGGACAAAATTTTTCCGCCTAATACGTAGGTTCGTAGTATCAGGAACAAGAAAAAACATAGTCTAATGATGAGATCAACGGTTCGATTCCTACTTAAGCCCTTTGGCATTCGCAGCTATCTATTTCTACAAGATGGTGGCTGCTCTTATGAGAAACAAGATGCCTTGAGACGTCCTAGGGATGCTTACGCAAGATGGCAGACACACAATGGTGACTATACATAGCTCCTTATGAGACGGCCTAGGGGTGCTCGCACAAGATGGCGGCTACTCTTATGAAGAAAGCTAGCTTAGAGGCTACTGCGCAAGATAACAGCTGCTGTTATGCATGTGGTGGAGGGCAATTTGAAATTCTATGTGCTTAATCAACAGAGCACCCTGCTGCCCTCTTTAGCTGAAATGTGGTGGTGGATAATTTGAAAAATTCTTTTGACAGCTATCATCTTTAAAAACAATGGCGACTATACATAGGCTGTTAAGGTCTTATCATTCTCCTCCTCCTCCTCCTCCGCCTCTTATGTCAAGGCATAGCTTTATATCGAACAAGTTTAAACCTGCATCGCGAAGGCAAGCGTGTGCAGCGATAACATTATTGTGCATGTTTAGACTTTCGAAACATAAGAAGAGTAGAATCAAACGCTGTACTCGATACGACATGTGATCAGAACATTGATTGATGCGTTCAGAAAAACAAAATAAGTGATCAAGACTAGAATCGAACAATGTACTCAATACATCATGTGTTTAGAATACGTCAGGGGATATGCTTGTTCTAAGAAGATCAGATTGAAACATAACAAGACTAGAATAGAACACTGTAATCGATGTTGTTAACTTCAACATGTGATCAGAACATTGATTGATGTGTTCAGAACACGAAATAAGTGATCAAGACTAGAATCGAACACTGTACTCAATACAACATGTGTTTAGAACATGTTAGGGGGTACCCTTGTTCTGAGAAGATCAGAATGAAACATAACAAGACTAGAATCGAACACTGTAATCGATGTTGTTAACCTGAACATATGATCAGAACATTGTTTGATGTGTTCAGAGCAAAAGTACAATTTTGATGATTTGCTTAGTGTAAAATCAAAAACTATGGAAACACACTGTGCACATATCGCGTAGCTAACTCGCTCAGTAAGCAATATTGCAAAACTACAACTTCAATGATTTGCATAGTGTAAAAATCAAAAACACACTGTACCCATACTGCGCAGCTAACTCGCTCGGTAAACGATATAGCCAAAGTATAACTTCAAATTATTTACCTTCCATCATTCGTCTTGTGTGTAAAAATCAGTCGAACAAGTTATCGCATAAACATGGCTGAAAAAAATCGTGATAGGGTATGGAACCCAGGGGTTACATCTTATCAGAAGGGCAAAAAGGATGAAAGGACTCTTCCTCCTCCTTACCGCACATTCCTTGAAGGGCTAATTGGCTGAAGGGCTAATGGGCTAAAGGGCTAAAGGGCTAATGGGCTAAAGGGCTAATGGGCTAAAGGGCTAAAGGAGATCACCCTGAACTTCTTCCGCCAGATTGTGCTGCTATCTTAGCATAACCTATACGTATGACTTTAAGGTACAAAGAATAGCCATGTTTCAAAGCGTGTACACATTACCTATCGACTTTGCATGTATCGACTCTCGTACAAAACTTCTTCCGCTAGGTTGTGCTGCTATCTTAGCATAACTCATACACATGAACTTAAAGTACAAAGAATAGCCTTGTTTCAAAGCGTTTACACATTACCTAATGATTTTGCACGAAACGACTATCATACTAAACTTTTTCTACTAGATTGTGCTAAAATCATGTAAGTGTGCTGCTATCTTAGCATAACCTATCGATTTTACATGCATCGACTATCGTACTAGACTTCTTCCGCTAGAGCATGTAGCAATCGCTTTTGTGTATCCCAAACCCCTGTGCACGAACTTAAAGCATAAAGATGAGCTATGTTCTAAAGCGTGTACACATCACCTATCGATAATGTATGTATCGAATATCGTACTAAACTTCTCCTGCTAGAGTGTACGAGTATCGCTTGTGCGTGCACGAACTTAAAGCATAAAGAATAGCAATGTATAAAAATCTTGTAAACAAAGCAGCAGCATTACGTATAGTCAAGATTAAATGCGGGCACACATCATGTATCCATGATGCACACAGTACTAAACTTATTTCCATTAGAATGTACAAAGTTCGCATGTGTTTGTACTGCTATCTTAGCATAGCCTATGTGCATGAACTTAAAGCATAAAGAATAGTTATGTGTAAAAAATCTTGTGAACATAGCAGAGTGTTAACTACGTAGGTGTAGACATTGAACTTTACATGCTGAGGCAACATACTACGTGACCGTGACGTCACGACCACGTGCTCTTGTTTGGTAAACATAGCCACGTGCTTTTTTGACAGCTGTCTTCTTGACGAACCCTAACCTCACTTTGAAGGACAATAGAGCATCGCTAACCTCACTGCTGCCATCTTTACGGCGGTAAACCTCAAGGCTGCCACCGTATGCATGTTATAGCGCGGAATTTAAAATCCAACAGCAGAACATTGTTAACCTCACTCTTGCCATCTTTACGGCGGTAAACCTCAAGGCTACCACCTTATGCATGTTGTAGCGCGGAATTTAAAATCCAACAACAGAACATTGTTAACCTCACTCTTGCCACCTTTACGGCGGTAAACCTGAAGGCTACCACCTTATGCATGTTGTAGCGCGGAATTTAAAATCCAACAACAGAACATTGCTAAACTCTCTGCTATCATCTTGAAAAGCTCAGTGTTCCAAACACTAGTTCGAAAAACGTAACTCATCGCACCTCGGGGATTTTCCATTCCTTGTTCTGAACATGAAACCATTTACAAATAAAGATTAATTTTCTACACTTAACAAAGTACAAGCGTTCTTGCTGATAGCGATCGACGAGGTTGTTGCTCCTTTAGCCCTTTAGCCCATTAGCCCTTTAGCCCATTAGCCCTTTAGCCCTTTAGCCCATTAGCCCTTCAGCCAATTAGCCCTTCAAGGAATGTGCGGTAAGGAGGAGGAAGAGTCCTTTCATCCTTTTTGCCCTTCTGATAAGATGTAACCCCTGGGTTCCATACCCTATCACGATTTTTTTTCAGCCATGTTTATGCGATAACTTGTTCGACTGATTTTTACACACAAGACGAATGATGGAGGGTAAATAATTTGTAGTTATACTTTGGCTATATCGTTTACCGAGCGAGTTAGCTGCGCAGTATGGGTACAGTGTGTTTTTGATTTTTACACTATGCAAATCATTGAAGTTGTAGTTTTGCAATATTGCTTACTGAGCGAGTTAGCTACGCGATATGTGCACAGTGTGTTTCCATAGTTTTTGATTTTACACTAAGCAAGTCATCAAAATTGTACTTTTGCTCTGAACACATCAAACAATGTTCTGATCATATGTTGAGGTTAACAACATCGATTACAGTGTTCGATTCTAGTCTTGTTATGTTTCATTCTGATCTTCTTAGAACAAGGGTACCCCCTAACATGTTCTAAACACATGTTGTATTGAGTACAGTGTTCGATTCTAGTCTTGATCACTTATTTCGTGTTCCGAACACATCGATCAATGTTCTGATCACATGTTGTATCGAGTACAGTGTTCGATTCTAGTCATGATCACTTATTTTGTGTTCTGAACACATCAATCAATGTTCTGATCACATGTTGAAGTTAACAACATCGATTACAGTGTTCTATTCTAGTCTTGTTATGTTTCAATCTGATCTTCTTAGAACAAGCGTATCCCCTGACATATTCTAAACACATGATGTATTGAGTACATTGTTCGATTCTAGTCTTGATCACTTATTTTGTTTTTCTGAACGCATCAATCAATGTTCTGATCGCATGTCGTATCGAGTACAGCGTTTGATTCTACTCTTCTTATGTTTCGAAAGTCTAAACATGCACAATAATGTTATCGCTGCACACGCTTGCCTTCGCGATGCAGGTTTAAACTTGTTCGATATAAAGCTATGCCTTGACATAAGAGGCGGAGGAGGAGGAGGAGGAGAATGATAAGACCTTAACAGCCTATGTATAGTCGCCATTGTTTTTAAAGATGATAGCTGTCAAAAGAATTTTTCAAATTATCCACCACCACATTTCAGCTAAAGAGGGCAGCAGGGTGCTCTGTTGATTAAGCACATAGAATTTCAAATTGCCCTCCACCACATGCATAACAGCAGCTGTTATCTTGCGCAGTAGCCTCTAAGCTAGCTTTCTTCATAAGAGTAGCCGCCATCTTGTGCGAGCACCCCTAGGCCGTCTCATAAGGAGCTATGTATAGTCACCATTGTGTGTCTGCCATCTTGCGTAAGCATCCCTAGGACGTCTCAAGGCATCTTGTTTCTCATAAGAGCAGCCACCATCTTGTAGAAATAGATAGCTGCGAATGCCAAAGGGCTTAAGTAGGAATCGAACCGTTGATCTCATCATTAGACTATGCTTTTTCTTGTTCCTGATACTACGAACCTACGTATTAGGCGGAAAAATTTTGTCCGTTTTGCTCTACGATGCATCGTTTTCGAGATATTTAACATTTTGCATTTAAGCCTCCAAATTTAATGAATCGAACCTGCACGGTACGTTATACTCTCTACCATAGCTAGAACTGATCATGTTACGAAGACTCGCTTCAATACAAGCTAAAACAGAGCAAATGCCAAAGGGCCTAAGTAGGAACCGAACCGTTGATCCCATCATTAGACTATGATTTTCTTGTTCCTCATACTGCGAACCTAGGTATTAGGCAGAAAAATTTTGTCCGTTTTGCTCTACGGTGCACCGTTTTCGATATATTTAACATTTTGCATTTAAGCCCTAAATTTAATGAATCGAACTATCACGACACGTTAGCCTCTAAGCTAAGAGTAGCAACTATCTTGCGCAAGCACCCTTAAAGCGTCTCATAAGGAGTTATGTATAGCTGCCATCTTGTGTCCGCCATCTTGCGCAAGCATCCTTAGGGCGTCTCAAGCCATCTTGTCCAAGGACCCTTAAGCCGTCCCATAAGATCAGCCGCTATCTTGCGCAAGCATCCCTAGGGTATCTCATAAGGAGCCATGTATAACTGTCATCTTGCGCAAGCATCCCAAGGGCGTCTCATAAGAACCTGTGTATAGCAGCCATCTTGCGTAAGCACCCTTAAGGAGTCATGTATAGCCACCATCTTATGCAATTAGCTTCGAGAGAGGGCTGCTGTAGAATTTTTCTTTTTAAATTATCCGCGACCACTTTTCAAAGGTATCTAGCTAAAGATGGCAGCACCGCGGATGACAGGTGACGAATTTACATCTACTACGATAAAGAGGGCAGCACGGTGCTCTCTGTATTAAAGATGGCGGATGACAGCTGTCAAAAAAGCACATGGCTATGTTTACCAAACAAGAGCACGTGGAATTTGCCGCCATCACATTTCAAACTAAAGAGGGCAGCACTATGCTCTGTTGATTAAAGATGGCGGATGGTAGCTGTCGAAAAAGCACGTGAGTTTGTTTCCAAACAAGAGCACGTGGAATTTTTCAATTTGCCGCCACCACATTTCAAAGGTATCTAGCTAAAGATGGCAGCACGGTGCTCTCTTGATTAAAGATGGCGGATGATAGCTAACAGAACTTTTCAAATTGTCCGCTACTACGTGCTTAAGGTAGTAGCCATAAAGAGGGCAGCACGGTGTTCTGTGGATTAAAGATGGCGGATGACAGGTGATGAAATTGCCCGCATGATAGTAGCACAGTGCTCTGTTGATTAAAGATGGCGGATGACAGCTGTCAAAAAAGCACATGGCTTTGTTTCCAAACAAGAGCACGTGGAATTTACCACCACCACATTTCAAACTAAAGAGGGCAGCACTGTGCTCTATAGATTAAAGATGGCAGATGACAGCTGTCAAAAAAAGCACGTGAGTTTTTTTTCAAACAAGAGCACGTGGAATTTTTCAATTTGCCGCCACCACATAGAGGGCAGCACTGTTCTCTCTGGATTAAAGATGGCTGCTTGTCGAAAAGCATTTTTCAAATTATCCGCCACCACATTTCAAAGGTAAGTAGCTAAAGAGGGCAGCACTGTGCTCTATAGATTAAAGATGGCGGATGACAGCTATCAAAAAAGCACGTGGTT